>NW_014333637.1:1093-11387 GCF_000341935.2 Cephus cinctus | reverse complement strand
GATCAGTAACTGAGGATGATCTGCATTGGAGTTCGTAAGGAAGATTCTGAGTTTGGAGGGGAAATTGTCCGGAAATTTCAGGGAATTTGGATACGTGTTATGACGTGATCGGGACGTTCGTGTCCAGTCGTTCAATAGGATTCATATTACAGGCTTTCGATCGTGGATTCTTCTTCGGATTAGTGCGTTGTCAGGATTATCTTGGTGGTGAGGTGGGTACGAAGGTGACGGGTAGCAATTCTGCTGTGCGCGGTATCCGCGGTGTCATGACAAAAGATGCTCTTTGAGCGTCTCAATTTTAGATGTTCTGTTCAGCATTTCTGCACGTGCCGTTTTTATTCTTTGTTTGCCGTGATCTCTCTCTCTTCCTGCGCCTCCACCGACAATGTCGCAGTGTTGGTGTGATTTCTGTAAATGTGTGAGAGTATGAGATGTCGTATACAGTATAGTATGAAATGGTGATATCCCTTAGTTATTAATATATATGCATATATATGTAATCTATGATTTACAATAATTAACCCATGATCGTCGAGGATCGGTTACATCTGTCGTGATCTCTGACCTTTGGTAATGGGGTACTGAGGGGTGCTGAAGGGGGGGGGGGCAATGGGGTTGCGTTGCGTCGGACGTAACAATATCACAAGTTTTTGTTGCTCAACGAGACATAGAAGCTCTAACCACTGAAATCTATATTGTGACAGATATAAAATGTAAATTCATTATGATGTTGCTGATCAGAAAATAGGTTGCGTTGTCGAAAATGTTTAATGGTATATAAATTTATTTTGTAAGTCCCTTTTTTTATCAATGCATAAAGACATATACAAATTTTTAAAGAAAATGTAATTTTCAATGCATATAATAGTCGTTACTTGTGTCCAGCTTGTTCTTGATATTTCGTTCCACACACAGGTATAAGAGTTGACTCAAGTAAAGAGTCTCTGCGAGCTGTGCCCTGTACAGCCGGTTGCCTGTACTTGGCGCGAGACTCGACCGAGTCTCTTGATATTTCGTTCCACACACAGGTATAAGAGTTGACTCAAGTAAAGAGTCTCTGCGAGCTGTGCCCTGTACAGCCGGTTGCCTGTACTTGGCGCGAGACTCGACCGAGTCTCTTGATATTTCGTTCCACACACAGGTATAAGAGTTGACTCAAGTAAAGAGTCTCTGCGAGCTGTGCCCTGTACAGCCGGTTGCCTGTACTTGGCGCGAGACTCGACCGAGTCTCTTGATATTTCGTTCCACACACAGGTATAAGAGTTGACTCAAGTAAAGAGTCTCTGCGAGCTGTGCCCTGTACAGCCGGTTGCCTGTACTTGGCGTGAGACTCGACCGAGTCTCTTGATGAGGCGGCTAATCCTTGTCTTTTTCTAATTAGTAGCCGTAATATGAAAGTACAGTGTGTAAACGAAAGATACGACCAACAATTAATGGGATGTTCAGCCTCGCGAGAAGAGTAAAATGTTTTTTTTTTAAACTTCATACGACCAAACTTAAACCGAGATATCGAGGGTTAAAGTTTTCCTCTCTGAACAATGTGAAATGCACTGAAGAGGCGATGGATTTACTGCGCATTGTCTTATACGCACAGGTAACATCGACAAATAACAAGCGAAGGAGAAAGTGCTTGGATGTGCTCGACTAGAAGTCAGAGAGCAGAACGAAGCAGTCGTTTACATGCAAAAGTTTTGATCAGCTGTCACGATGACATTCTGATCGTGCGTTCGTGTGCATCCGCGCTTCGAATTTTATTTTCGGCAAACAGAACTAAGGGAATTTCTTATGAAATTTTATTTAATTGCTGAAATTAACAGAAATCGCCTACATAAGTTCATTCATTCGACTACATATCTAAACTAATTGGAACGAAGATTCCAGCAAAAAAGCTGAAGTGGATGACGAGCTACTGCGAGCTGTGCCCTGTACAGCCGGTTGCCTGTACTTGGCGCGAGACTCGACCGAGTCTCTTGATATTTCGTTCCACACACAGGTATAAGAGTTGACTCAAGTAAAGAGTCTCTGCGAGCTGTGCCCTGTACAGCCGGTTGCCTGTACTTGGCGCGAGACTCGACCGAGTCTCTTGATATTTCGTTCCACACACAGGTATAAGAGTTGACTCAAGTAAAGAGTCTCTGCGAGCTGTGCCCTGTACAGCCGGTTGCCTGTACTTGGCGCGAGACTCGACCGAGTCTCTTGATATTTCGTTCCACACACAGGTATAAGAGTTGACTCAAGTAAAGAGTCTCTGCGAGCTGTGCCCTGTACAGCCGGTTGCCTGTACTTGGCGCGAGACTCGACCGAGTCTCTTGATATTTCGTTCCACACACAGGTATAAGAGTTGACTCAAGTAAAGAGTCTCTGCGAGCTGTGCCCTGTACAGCCGGTTGCCTGTACTTGGCGCGAGACTCGACCGAGTCTCTTGATATTTCGTTCCACACACAGGTATAAGAGTTGACTCAAGTAAAGAGTCTCTGCGAGCTGTGCCCTGTACAGCCGGTTGCCTGTACTTGGCGCGAGACTCGACCGAGTCTCTTGATATTTCGTTCCACACACAGGTATAAGAGTTGACTCAAGTAAAGAGTCTCTGCGAGCTGTGCCCTGTACAGCCGGTTGCCTGTACTTGGCGTGAGACTCGACCGAGTCTCTTGATGAGGCGGCTAATCCTTGTCTTTTTCTAATTAGTAGCCGTAATATGAAAGTACAGTGTGTAAACGAAAGATACGACCAACAATTAATGGGATGTTCAGCCTCGCGAGAAGAGTAAAATGTTTTTTTTTTAAACTTCATACGACCAAACTTAAACCGAGATATCGAGGGTTAAAGTTTTCCTCTCTGAACAATGTGAAATGCACTGAAGAGGCGATGGATTTACTGCGCATTGTCTTATACGCACAGGTAACATCGACAAATAACAAGCGAAGGAGAAAGTGCTTGGATGTGCTCGACTAGAAGTCAGAGAGCAGAACGAAGCAGTCGTTTACATGCAAAAGTTTTGATCAGCTGTCACGATGACATTCTGATCGTGCGTTCGTGTGCATCCGCGCTTCGAATTTTATTTTCGGCAAACAGAACTAAGGGAATTTCTTATGAAATTTTATTTAATTGCTGAAATTAACAGAAATCGCCTACATAAGTTCATTCATTCGACTACATATCTAAACTAATTGGAACGAAGATTCCAGCAAAAAAGCTGAAGTGGATGACGAGCTAATCTCTAGTTCTTCTGCCATTCAAGATTAACTTAAGGGGGTACAGGACTATTGGAAATAAAAAAATTAGCGTTTAATAATTTTCATGACGTTGAAATTTTCAACAACTTTTTTTTCTTCCAAAAGACTCATAATGCCATGCGCAAGAAACTGTAAATAGTACCGGTTCGACAATAATTTAGTTTCTAAGCAATCGAACCTGACGGAGAGGTCGTCTGGTTACTTTTTTTTTGCGGATGCAGAAATCTTGAAGTTATTGCAGATGCAATCTTCCAGGAGCCGGTGCGAATGATTTCGAATTGTATGAATGAACCAATGTGTATTTTCTCAACTTTTACTCAACATGTTCTCAAGTTATGCTTAACTTGTTCTCAACCTGTTTTCAACTTATAATTAACCTTGTTCTCAACTTATGCTCAACTTGTTCTCAACTTATGATCGACTTGATCTCAACTTATGCTCAGCTCGTTTCCAACCTATTCTCAACTTGTTCTAAACTTAAGTTGAAAGCAGAACTATCCTGATGAAACCATTAATTCTATTTCGAAACGGTAGTAACCTGTTATTGAGTAGTGCAGCGCTTTTATTAATTGACGTATACTAATTCACTACACTACATTTTTTCATAAATTAGTCAGTCAATTAAAAGCAACAAATGTTTTATCCATACGAGCACACCACGGATACTCCATCCTTCTCGGTAACTGTATGCACTTGTTTGATCTGGCCTGTCAGATTTGAATTGATTATCTTATTTTGAAGTTGTCAATCATAATTTTATTTATCATCACTGGAACCATGTACCTACTGATTATGTGGGAAGCAGATCGTACGACGAGCGTTGTAACGGAAAAATCGATTCGAATAATCAATGGTCGTACTATGGCTCGGTGGAATAAGAAATATTTTGCAGTAAAAGTCCTTCGAAAGAGTAGTGAGAATAGACATATTATTTTATTCATCACCAATTTTGGTTCATTCATTTGCAAATTCTTACTCTGAGTTTATCGTTCTCTGCTGTATTTCGAAATATTAATTATCCCTGAGAAAACTAGATTACAGTTTGCTGCTGGGTATTTTCGATATTACCCTAAGAAATCTTTTATGTTAAGAATAATGAATTACGTATAAGTCCCCTTTCTCTATGAGGAAGCAAGACATTTCTTATAATATTTCCGTTCCCAGAAAACAAACAATATCTGCTATCCTTAAACGTGACAACAGATGGTTCCTTGTTCACCGCATCGAAATTCAAAAAGGTTGCAACTACTGAATTTCGGACAAAAGAACCAGGAACGAGTACAAGTATGTACATTCTCAATCAATTAACGATATACTGGCATATCGTTACAGTAGTACTCTTGATCATTGATTTTTATTTGTTATTTGTCCCAATCTAACAAAAATAATAGATGAGAATTTAAATGAGATGCAACCTCCGAGTACGAGCGAGGAGCGTGTCGCTGACGGTCATAATTTTATTGTCAGCGACGTTGATGGCGTTTAGATGATTGATGGTAACGGGGAAAATGGCGACGATGATACTGACGAGGATGACGACGAACGAGGTTTTATTAGATTTGTTCTCGTATTTCATTTTGAGACCTTTATTCGTGTAGAGTAAAGGTCCGATTAAGGTTGAATTTCAACGAGTAGAGTTACTATGGCACAGACCTCTTGAAAAGTGGGAAAATATGGCACATGATGTCATACACCTTCGTATAAGCAATTTCGGTTTAACTGTATTTTCTTACGTAGCTACAAATAACTAGAGTTGACTCGTGAATTAACTCCAACGGATTGCTGAAAAATGTGACGCGATTTATACTGTTCGTAATTCTGAATTTGTATTCATCATTTGATTATAAAATCGTTAAGTCATTATTCATAATTTAAGAAACCGACAAATACAATAATACTAATATTTTTATTTTCATTTCATTTTTTACCATAAAAGTTAGCACAAAATTTTTTTTGTTCTTATAAAAAATTCACACATGCAACCGAATTATTGTATTAATTTCAAAATATGTATAAACAGTTGGTCAATTCGGCACTGAACATAACGATTCTCATGCTATTTTGAACGAGATCCGTCGCTTAGAGAGAGATCTGTCCCTTTCGAAGGAAAAATACAAATTGATCCTTCAAAGAAAACGAGGCTCCAGTTCAGAAGTAATTTATCTGTGATGTTCATTTGTTATGTGTTTCGTTTGTTAATTGTCGAGGCATTTTCGTAGATCCAACGTAACCCCACGAATTCGGTCGAAGATATTCTGCCATCCTTATTCCTTGAGGGGCCGGGAAAGGTTTTAACATTATTATTATTCATTTAATTGAATATGCTTCTGATATTAAAAAAATAATGTTTGCTTTCTTTCTTAGACTGAGTTTATCCCAGGTTCTAGAATTTTCTTAAAGGCAGTCGATTTGGAGCGCTATAAAACAAGCTATAAAAATCGTAGCAATAAATTGGCTTGTCGTTTAATGCGGATGATAATCGAGACAGAAAATTTAAAACATTTGTCACCAACTGGACGTGGAAATTATCGTCCCATCCCAAAAAAAATATACGACGCAATTGAAAGTAATTACTTATTGACGAACGTACAATCACGTGTGATGTGCAATGTAAGTCTCTGTCACAGTTTTCGCATAATTTACCATTTCTCTATTTTCAGTATATATCGCACAAAACGCTCAACCAAAGTTGACCACTCAACAATATCAGCGTATTATGACGGATTTGTGTAGCACGGCGAGAAAAAATTCAGCTTAAATTATATAAAAATAATCTAATAATCTAATACAAAAATCCATCTTTTTTTGTTATGAATTATACCGCGACTGAATATGGCGATATGCTGATGTGTCTCGGTTACTGCAAAGGCATAGCCAGAGCAGCAGCGAGACGATATGCGGAATGTTTCCCAAATCGCCGACATCCCGATCACCGTGTTTTTCTACAAGCCTTCCATCGTTTACGGAACACCGTTAATGTTTTACCGCAGCATGGAAATGGCGCAGGTGCTCCTCGCCGAATTCGGACTCGTGCAACAGAGGAAGCCATATTAGACTAATTTATACAAGACCCCGAAACAAGCACGAGAGACTTGGGTCGAGCACTAGGTATCTCCCACACGCTTGTTCACAGAACGATAAGGGCCGAAGGGCACAAGCCTTTCCATAAAACTCCGGTTCATATACATCATGCTCCCGATCCTGAAAGTCATTTGAACTACTGCAGATGGATCATCCGACAGCACGAGGCCGATCCCGGGTTCATTTCGCGAATTTTATTTACTGATGAGTCGTGCTTCACGCAGACTGGTGTTCGAAATTCACGGAACGAACACGTCTGGTCAGAGGAAAATCCGCACGTCACACGATTGCGAAATCACCAAATACGGTGGAGCATAAATTTATGGGTTGGAATATTTGATGACCAATTGGTGAGTGATCGTTTTGAACCCCTTCCGTGATAGGCCAAATTGAAAGTCCTTCTCACTCGTTGTTAGTAGTGGCGCAGGAAGTGTAATGACATTGTAGCACGTATGAAAGCGTCTAAATCAAATCAATGACTCTCTCGCTTCCACCAACATCTCAACCACCGGCAAGGAAGTTGTGTCCATAGAAGCGGAATATTATATAATATAATGTCGCGGAATTTGCATATTGCTCCCTCCTTGCAATGATCAAGTTTATTAATTTACTAAACATTCACTACTACAGATTGGTCCGATCGAGGTACCGGCACGCGTTACGGGGGCGAGTTACCTGCAGCTCCTCCGCGATCAACTTCCGCATTTGTTGGAAAATATACCCGACGAGGTCAGATGCCAAATGTGGTATCAACAAGATGGGGCGGGTCCACATCGTGCTGCAGGTGTTCTGAGATTTTTGAACGAGGCGTTCTGCGGAAGGTGGATTGGTTTAGGCGGAACTGAGAGGTGGCCACCAAGATCACCTGATTTGACACCCCTAGATTTTTTTCTTTGGGGTCATTTTAAAGCGCACATTTATAGCCGAACTCTGCCTTTGGACCAGAATGACCTTCGGCAACGCATTAGGGCCGCAACTAAAACCGTTACCCTCACTATGTTTGCGAGATGTCGCCAGAGCATGATACGAAGAGCACAAGCATGCATTGAACAGCAGGGTGGGCACATTGAACACCTTTTATAGGATGCCCTCACCATATGCCACTATATCGTTAATTATTTAGATTCGTTAAATCAATTAAATAGTCAATCAATGTACTTTTTAAATATTATTAAAGTTTTTCTTAAAGTTAAGTAAATAAATAAATAATTATAATTTAAATAATTATTTAAATTCGTTATTAAATTCGTAATTATTTAGATTCGTTAAATCAATTAAATAGTCAATCAATGTACTTTTTAAATATTATTAAAGTTTTTCTTAAAGTTAAGTAAATAAATAAATAATTATAATTTAAATAATTATTTAAATTCGTTATTAAATTCGTAATTATTTAGATTCGTTAAATCAATTAAATAGTCAATCAATGTACTTTTTAAATATTATTAAAGTTTTTCTTAAAGTTAAGTAAATAAATAAATAATTATAATTTAAATAATTATTTAAATTCGTTATTAAATTCGTAATTATTTAGATTCGTTAAATCAATTAAATAGTCAATCAATGTACTTTTTAAATATTATTAAAGTTTTTCTTAAAGTTAAGTAAATAAATAAATAATTATAATTTAAATAATTATTTAAATTCGTCACTATATCGTTAATTATTTAGATTCGTTAAATCAATTAAATAGTCAATCAATGTACTTTTTAAATATTATTAAAGTTTTTCTTAAAGTTAAGTAAATAAATAAATAATTATAATTTAAATAATTATTTAAATTCGTTATTAAATTCGTAATTATTTAGATTCGTTAAATCAATTAAATAGTCAATAAATAAAAGCGCTGCACTACTCAATAACAGGTTACTACCGTTTCGAAATAGAATTAATGGTTTCATCAGGATAGTTTTGCTTTCAACTTAAGTTTAGAACAAGTTGAGAATAGGTTGGAAACGAGCTGAGCATAAGTTGAGATCAAGTCGATCATAAATTGAGAACAAGTTGATCATAAATTGAGCATAAGTTGAGAACAGATTGGGAACAAGTTGATCATAAGTTGAGAATTCAAGTTGAGAACATATTAGGAACAAGTTGAGTATAAGTTGAGAACAAGTTGATCATAAGTTGAGCATAAGTTGAGAACAAGGTTAATTATAAGTTGAAAACAGGTTAGGAACAAGTTAAGCATAACTTGAGAACATGTTGAGTAAAAGTTGAGAAAATACACATTGGTTCATTCAAACAATTCGAAAGCATTCGCACCGGCTCCTGGCAGATTGCATCTGCAATAACTTCAAGATTTCTGCATCCGCAAAAAAAAAGTAACCAAACGACTTTTCCGTCAGGTTCGATTACTTAGAAACTAAATTATTGTCGAACCGGTACTATTTACAGTTTCTTGCGCATGTCACTATGAGTCTTTTGGAAGAAAAAAAAATTGTTGAAAATTTCAACGTCATGAAAATTATTAAATGCTGATTTTTTTATTTCCAATAGTCTTGTACACCCTTAAGTTAATCTTGAATGGCAGAAGAACTAGAGATTAGCTCGTCATCCACTTTAGCTTTTTTGTTGGAAGCTTCGTTCCAATTAATTTAGGTATGTAGTCGAGTGAATGAATGTATGTAGGCGATTTCTGTTAATTTCAGCAATTAAATAAAATTTCATAAGAAATTCCCTTGGTTCTGTTTGCCGAAAATAAAATTCGAAGCGCGGATGTACACGAACGCACGATCAGAATGTCATCGTGACAGCTGATCAAAACTTTTGCATTTAAACCAGAGATGAGTAGGGAGATTGCCAATGAGCCTGTTTTTGGTGAAGGCAATTTTTCTTTGGTTTCGGCGCGCCACCTTAGCGGAGGGCCCTCGAAGCAGTTCCACGTTTTTGATTGGTCGTGCATATATAGTAATACCAGAGATGAATAGGGAGATTGCCAATGAGCCTGAGTAGATACACACCACTTATGGGAGTCATAACAAACCCCCACCACTGTCCCTATGAGTCATAGAGCGCATCGCGCTGTGCCCCCCCGCGCCGCACTATGGCGCCATCCCCTCGCCTATATGGTCGGCTCTCCCCACCGCTAACCTATGTTGCTGCTCCCCCCACCATGCGAACCCGGTCCTAAGGCCCGAAACCCAGTAGCAGCGGCGTTACAGGCCCCCAGGGGTCGTATCAGGGTCGGTAATTATGCAGTGACTGCCGGTCGGTAACTTTTTTAATTATCTTAAGGAGATAAGTGTACCCGTGGTAAAATAGAACACAGTTTTTCTAAGAAACGCTATATATATGTATATTATAAAGCTGTCTGGTGTAATATATTTTCGCTGATTAGCCTGAGCCCTGTATAGAGGAATACGCTTAATGTTGTATTTCCTACCGCCCGTTACCATTATTAACAAGATATGGGGAGATGGAGGTGAAGGAAACAAAAAAAGAAAAATATGGTATTTTTAAACATGTGTCGTATATTTTAAGAGAAGATGAATTGTACATTTTTTTTTTAAGCGGGCTGTGCGGGATGAAGGAAAATGGGTTTTAAAAATTTATTATAAAAAATGAAAAAATAAATTGCAAAATAAAAATAAAAAATTTAATTAAAAAATAGCTTACAAATTAAAAATATAATTAAAAAATAAAAAATTACAAAAAAAAGCTGGCCAGGCCCTGCAAAAAAAAGATAATAATCATGTATGATGTATATAGTATAAAATAGAATAATGTAATACACACCAATCTGAAAGCTGCCTACATCTGGACACCAGCTATTCGCCGGTGGAGGCGTAGTCCTAGCCCCTGAAAAAAAATCATTATATTATTTACGTTTGACACACATACGCGTATATATATATATTGATTAATACATACCAATTGAAAGCCGTCATTGGCGGCATGGCGAAGAGACGCCTCAGTGAAAAAATGTCGGTACCGCCCCAATCGTCCTCCTCGAAGAGGAACCAGCCGTTGTAGCGCTT
>NW_014333637.1:0-154 GCF_000341935.2 Cephus cinctus | reverse complement strand
AGTCTTTGAAGTATTCGATCTCAATGACAAAATCCATGGTCATGATGCTAACTCGAAGGCGTTCAACGAGAAACTAACGGCGATGCTGACAATCACAGGTGATAGTGAGTGCACAAAAGATGATGATGACGCATACCCCAAATTGCTGACCTAT
>NW_014333636.1:0-10649 GCF_000341935.2 Cephus cinctus | reverse complement strand
AATGCTTCGTCTCTGGCTACCGTCAAGCGTTAGATTTACCTATTTTATACTATTATATTATGTTATCGCTCTACCGTGCGAATTAGGAATTAATAAGTTATGGAGGGGGGCCCCTAGGGCTCTTCCTCTAGCCACGAATTCCGGCTCGTTCACTTGCGTTTGGAGTGATAAAAGATACTTCCGAGTGATAAAAGACGAGCCGGATTCGACCGATTAATATTTTCGGAGCTATATCGATTCTATTATATCGAAGGAAGGAAGGAAGGAAGTCTGAGGACCGATTTCCTCGATTCCGTACCGGATATATTTGGTGAGCACCTTTCGTTACCGTTATTTTGGAGATTTTGGCGAATTTAATTGAAGTAATCCCGTCTAGGCGCTTTGTCTCGACGGCAACTTCTCTCGCTTACCGGGACTGAATGTTGTTCCAGTCCCTCTAAGTAAAAGGACGATAGTGCCGGATACCGTTATCTTATTTCGTTTTTCTTTTATTATCGTAAAGTACTTAATCTTGAATATATTGTAATTAATTGCGTTTTGTGGTAATTTAGTGCTTTGGAATTGTCGAATATTTTATAAGTTACCGATTATCTTCTCGACCACGTGGAAACACCTAGGGCCCCGGCGTCTCCGGCTTGGCCGTTTCCCGTGGATTCTGTCTAATTGTTTCTAGCGAATATCTTTTGGGCTTTTCTATTTTTTTCCGGCGTTATATGTCGCATTATTATCTTGAATTTTGACTTAAAATAATTCTTTTTTTTGCCTTAAATTGTTCACCTATTTCTCGCTTTCGTTATTAGGAATGGCATCCTCCTCTTTATTTAATTAATATTTCAATTTCTAGAAATTCATAATTATTAGCTTAGTATAATATTTTCGATAACTTACGCTGTTGGTCGAGCGTAGAGTGACCTTTTTTTTTTGTAATCGCCCGAGTCGACATTACCGGACGCACTGACTATCAGTGGCGTATCTATTAATTTATTTTTGCCGATTACACTATTCTGGTGATTATTTTTCGAGAGCTTGCCATTTCTTGTAACTAATTTACCTTATTTGTATTACCTGTGTTGATTTATTTAAGTGTATTTTATACCTGTGCGCTGATCGTCCTATTTATATCGTGCGTGTTCTGACTCTTTCCCATTGTCGGGAAATTTCGCGAGTGAATTTGTTACCGCGTTTTTGTACCGATACGAATTTAAACATTTGTTTTCCTTATTTGTATTACCTGTGTTAATTTATTTAAGTGTATTTTATACCTGTGCGCTGATCGTCCTATTTATATCGTGCGTGTTCTGACTCTTTCCCATTGTCGGGAAATTTCGCGAGTGAATTTGTTACCGCGTTTTTGTACCGATACGAATTTAAACATTTGTTTTCGCGTGCGTTTCGTAGTGACCGATTTATTGAAATATTGCCGAAAGTATCTTTTGCGCCGGCGCGGATCCGTCCCGCTGCCGTGTCGTATCGCTATAGGGCCATAGTCCCTCGCTAATTCCGCGTTTCGTTATAAGAATTTTAGTTTATATAGAATCCTTCAAGAACTTTTTGCTTTGTATTATTATTTTAAGGATTTGGTTACTTGATTTCGCTTTCGCACCTCATTGACTCTCGTTAACAATTTGCTTTATCTTTTCTGCTTTCAACCCTTTGTAGTTTGTTGTATGGCTTGCATGCCGCTTTTCTGCTTTTTCTAATATAGCTTCGGTGCGTTAAATTTACTTATTGTCTCTGTTATGATTCCTTTTTCCGTCTAGCCTCTTGAACGCCACGACGCTCCCCCAGGTGAGCTAGCCTCTAAATAATTTATAGCCTCCGGGTATAATTTTCGGAGTTTTCGTCAACTGCTTGATTCTCTCTCTCTCTCTCTCTCGCTTCAGCTTTACCTTTCTTCGCGTTTCCCTTTCTTATATTGGCGGTGTCGCCGTTTTAGTGTTTCGTTCGTTACCTATTTGGCGGAGTCGCCGTTTACTACCATTTTCTCTTTCTATCTTGGCGGAGTCGCCGTTTACTATCTTTCTCTTTCTATTTTGGCGGCGTCGCCGTTTCTCGACCTTTCTCTTTTCTATCTTGGCGGAGTCGCCGTTCCTCGATCTTTCTCTTTTCTATCTTGGCGGAGTCGCCGTTTATTACCTTTTCTCTTTCTATTTTGGCGGTGTCGCCGTTTACTTATCGTCCTCTTTCTATTTTGGCGGTGTCGCCGTTTATCGATTTTTCTCTTTCCTCTCTTGGCGGAGTCGCCGGTCCTATCGTTCTACTTCCCTTCCCTTGGCGGTGTCGCCTTCCCTGTTTCCTTTTCCCTTTCGTTGTTCCGAGCTTTCCCGCGTTTTCCTCAGAATTTCTAAGATCTCGAGTGCCCTGCTCTCACGGTATTCTCCCCGGAGACCACCTGGCGCCTAACACCATTGAGTTTATCGCGTATCGGGACTTCTGAATATCGAAATTCATAGAGAGAGGATCATGCGGCGTTTTGTGTACGGTTCCCTACTTTCCGAGTACCTTTTATCGCCTATCTAATTTAGTATTGAGATTTTGGTTTTTGGGGAATAACGTCGCAGTACGTATATATGTATTGTAACCAATACATCCGAGGATATTCATATCGCGGTAATAATAAGATCCCGCTAACCCGAATAACCCTAAATATCAAGTAATAACAATTCGTAGGGATCGTGACGCTCAATTCTTCCGCACCTCTCAGGCCCCTGGCCTAACCGTTGACGGATATATAAACGGCGACGTTTCGCGACTCGAGATTCTATCACCTGAGCTAGCTAGGTTACCTTTAGTAAAGTAAACGAGCAAACTGTCTCGGGCAAGCGGGCAAACCGTCCCACTTGACCATCATTTCTAGAGGTACTTCTACTCTTGTAATCGAGCAAACCGTCTCGGGTAGGGAGCAAACCGTCTGATCTTTCTCTTTTCTATCTTGGCGGAGTCGCCGTTTATCGATTTTTCCTCTTTTCTATTTTGGCGGAGTCGCCGTTTACCTATCTGTCTCTTCTCTTCTTGGCGGAGTCGCCGTTCCTATCGTTTCACTTCTCTTCTCTTGGCGGTGTCGCCTTACCTGTTTCCTTTTCCCTTTCGTTGTTCCGAGCCTTCCCGCGTTTTCTTCAGAATTTCTAAGATCTCGAGTGCCCTGCACTCGCGGTGTTCTCCCCGGAGACCACCTGGCGCCCAACACTATTTAGTTTATCGCGTACCGGGTCTTGTGAATATCGAAATTTCTTGAGGGAGAATCATACGGCGTTTTGTGTACGGTTCCCTACTTTCCGAATATCTTTTATCGTCTAATTTCTTATTGGGATTTTGTTTTTGGGGAATAACGTCGCAATACATAAGTGCAAAATTAGGTGAATAAATGAGTAGGGTTTATTATAAAATTGACACACCGACAACAAACTCTACGAAAATACTATTTCATGAATAAGCGAAAGCAATTTCAACTGGTACTAAGTAACTTAGCGAATTACAATAAATGGGAGTAAACTGATAAATTCTAATTAGTAAGCAGAGGAAAGTAAAATTGTTTTAACTAAACTGTCTGACGGACCAGCGGAGAATGAGAGTGAGTCTTGGAGAAAATTAGGGATGTTAGTTAGCGGGGGTGGATTGTTGGAGTAGGGTTAGGGATTATTACTATTGATTCAGTTAGAGGAATTTTTAAGAAAAAGAGCATGGAGTGGTTAAAGAAATTAATTCATTGGTGCTGGGAATTTTGGCGGGGGTACTCTGCATAAGGGTGAAAGAATTGCTGGATCAGGATTGGATGAGGATGACTTCTTTGTAAATGAATAAGGAGTTTTTAGTGGGGTTTTCTAGGAAGAGTCATAGAGTCATAATATTGGGAACGTCCGCATGTGTATCGCATAAATAACGTCAATAACGGTCAAACCATAGACCAAATACGTTCTATAAACATTTCCCGTTAGGTTCACTTCATTGTCCGTAGACCTAGAACCCACATGCTAGATCACCATATCCTAGGGTCGCTATGTGATAAAAACCAGACCCCACTGTTTAGTCTTCCAATGCCTAGTCATAGACCACGTACGTAGGATTTGATTTTCCACGCGGACGTAACATTGTCAAAATTATGCGAATATAATAAATCCTGCGTAGCCGGGGACGTATTACTCGCTCGCACGTTGCTAGGCGAAAAGGACAGGCTACCGGTTCACTAGTATGACTTTAACGGCGACTAATCGAGATAGCGCGTAAGTACGATGACATATATAGCGGTGATTTTTGAAATACTTATAAGAGTTTCGTTACAATACCAAGGACGATGACAGTTAGAAAATTTCACCGAGGAATTACGAAACATACCAGTAAGACTACTCGTTGCACTCAGAGTTGTAGATCCTACTTATAATACCACGTTTTTATGATAAAATGTGTTATATCTTGTGTGACATGATTTTTCGGTTCAGGGTCACAAGGTGACTCCGGCTACCGATTCGGACAGTATTCTCGCTTTCTGGTTCCCTTCGAGTCGCCACCTTGCTCAGAAGCTACGCTCTCGGGTTGATTCGTATAATTACGCCATTGCTCTCGGAAGATTTGATATTGTGGAGTTGAGGTCGAGGTGCTTGAATCTGCCGTGGGGAGATAGTCTCGACGTACCGAGTTGTCCGGCAGAGGAGAGTACTCGACAGAGACGTCTCCACAGGCCGGCAGAAGCCCGGGTGAGATACCGGTGCCCCGCTGAAGATGGGCAAAGGGCAGTATAACGGGCATAGGTATAATTTTGTTACAGTTGATGGCAGGGGAGGAACCCCCTGACTCGAGTTAAGGATGTGGTACCCAGTTGTCGCCCGATGCCCTGGAGAACCAGCCGTGAGAAATCTTCCAATGTTATGCACCGATTCGTTAAAGAACGCTCTCGATTTAGTTTGAAGGGACGACTCGGGCGAAAGGAAGAGTATCGGCTGTAATGATCTCGACCAATTAGAACGATTAGTTCTCGATTTTGGCTATTGTCAAAGCGGTCTGTCTCGAGGCACCGATCGAGGTCTCACAAGCTGGCTCGCGTTCCCGTGTTACCTGTTTGTAGTTTTTCTTGGTGTGTTTCGATACGGTATAAAAGACTCTCGCCTGTGTAGTTCTCGCGTTACTTTCGCGATATCCAGGAAATTCTATGAATATCCCGTAAAGAAAATTATTAGGGATGCCCTAAGATAACGTAGGGCCCTACTTTAACGTGAATACCATAATATGGATTTCCATATGGGTGATGCCCAGTTGCGCACAAACCGAATTGGACATAAATGCGAATTTCTGTCTCCTCAGCGTTATTCCATCAATAATTCAACGATATTGTCATTCATCTTTATCTGGCGGAATTTGTTCAAACATTTAATGCTCTCTTCAGTCGGACTCGCTCGCTTCGCTCGCTCGCCGACGATATACTTATCCACTAACCTACCCAGTCTCCGAAATTTGAACATTCCATCCTATCGTAACCTTACCTAACCAACCTCAGCGTAAACTAATGTTAAATCACATACAGTATACTGTACTAAGATATCGTTCGTACCTAATTCTATTCC
This sequence comes from Cephus cinctus, assembly GCF_000341935.2. Lineage (NCBI taxonomy): Eukaryota > Metazoa > Arthropoda > Insecta > Hymenoptera > Cephidae > Cephus > Cephus cinctus. Next base: position 5,094 of record NW_014333636.1, on the reverse strand, counting down.
ATCTATTTAGAAGTGGACAGAATTTGCAGTAAAAAGTCATTTGTGTCCAATTGGGTCTGTGCACCAGTGGGTCCCCCCCTTTTCATATCACTGTCCAGTAGGGACCTTATAAGGAAATTCTAGGGTTGCATGACCAAATTTAATAGGATCATCTAATCAAGAGACTCGCTCGAGTCTCGCCCCAAGTACAGGCAACCCGCCATACGGGGAACGGCCCTCCAAGACTTTACTCGAAACATCTCTTGTACCTGTGTTTCAACTCAAATATCTTATGAACGGCTGTATGTGAGAAAAATTTATTGATATATTCACTGTAAGAATCAAGGGTTCTGAATTGATTGCCACCTAATTCAATACGATTAATGTACGGGATCAGGACGTATTCACATGGTAAGCGAGATAATTTTATTTCGTGTCCGTCGTCGTCGTCCTCGTTCACGTACTCGTGGCCCACTGGTGATAGAGTTGCGCAAGTGATGCGAGGATTCGAAAAAGGTAGTGGGTTTCCAAAAACTATTGGAGTCATTGATGGCACATTGTGACGTGGTGGATTTCACCCGTCTTGTCCTCGGCGGAAAATCACCCCGAAACGCGATACGGGCCTAAAGGCCATAGCAAAGTCCAGGCAGGATCCACCGACCGCAAGGGCCTAATTAAAATTACGACAGATTATTTCATTATTTTTCTTTTGTTTTGCGTGTACTCTGTCGGAGTTATATATCGTTAGGTATATATCGTAGGTTGCTCGCTCGCCGTGCCCGTGAAGACGCGGAGAAAGAAAGAGGGAGTCCAGCTGGAGTCTCAGGAGGAAGGGAGCTGCGGCACGCGAGGGTCGACACTCGCGCTATCTGTGGAGAGCTGCTCTACTGGCCCAGGAGGCGCGCGCAAAGCGGGACAGTTTGACGTCACGTGGCAGCAACGCGCTTTACTCAGCTGACACTCAACCACGACAACTGGAAGTGGCGCACACAGCGCCAAACGAATGAGCACCACTACCGACCCCTATGGCATAGCGCCCATCGTCAGTTTGCGCATAATTATATTTCCGTGAGTTGGGAATCCAGGGACGCCTGGTGCACCCTCGCGCGAGTACGAATGATACTCTTCGTAGGACCCGATATTTATGAATTGTCCACGAGGGATTAGGGAAATTATTAATTGTCACGATGACATATTCGAGACTGGCGCGTGGCGAAGACTCTGGGTTGAAGGATTCGTCCGGAGGGCGAATCTCTGCCCATTAGCCTAAAGGGAGGGGGTGCTATCGTTCACGCGAAGACAAAGCGCGTGAAGATCGAGAGAATCCTGCTTGGACACGCGACGGCGATAGACGTTTTGTTTGAATTGTGAGTACGCGGGTGCACTGAGTGCTATTAGGTCGACGATTGGTTTCTATTGGATTACGCGACCAGGGAACACCACGGTAAGCGAGTGCATGTAACGTTTTTGTGAGCGACGTAACTTCGTGCAAATCTTGGTACCGGAGTTTTGTTTGTTATTTCATAAATTTTGACTGCGCGTGTAACGAACACGCGGAGGGACGACCCCTCACCTCGAATCAGACAAAGGCACGAAGGTCTGTCGACCGACAGGGTTCACTGTTTAGATTTTTGGTTTCGACATATTATTTTTGGATTAGAATTTTGTAACGTTCTCCGAATTGTTTCTTGTCGTTCCGCCCGTCAGGAATTTACACCTTTTGATTTTGTGATGCGTAGAACGCGTACCAGTCCTTGACGGTCGGTTATCGTACTGTGGTAAACGCGGATTAGCTGCATCACGCTTTTGACTTTGAATTTGTACGGTACGCGAAGTACCAGTTACGATCTTTCGATTGTACTTCTGTTTTGTCTTATCTGATTTATTTTTGATTACTATTTTTGTTGTTGTAAATAATTACTTCTTTATGTGACGGTATATAAGGGCATATTTGTTCATTGGGCGAAAGGTAATCGATAATAACTTCCCTAAATCGTAACATAGTCATATTTTTAGAGCCCCATTTTTTATGAATATACCAGGCATTCACGAGAGAAGTTCCGCATATTAATTGTATTATTATTTTTCGGTACCATTTAATGGTTTTTCGTAAACAACTGTAGTACGCCGATAGTTGATCTAATAAATCAACACCTTTTTTTGCAATATTATAAACCAACACAGCATCGGGCTTTACTAGGCCATTTGTTCCTTGCACAAATTTACACAGGTGGTTCTTTGAGGTAGTTAACATGTAAACTGGTGTTTTGTCAGTCCATTTCAGAAATTTTACACCCCTACGATTTTCGAAACTCATCATTTCACCACGTTTTTGTTTTTTTTTTACCTGCGGTGGTAGACCTTTTCTGTTTATTTTTACAGTAGCACAACAAAATGTATTGTTCTCTAAAAGTTCTTCACCCAAAGGGACACTTGTATAACAACTATCAATAAATAGTGTGCGGCCCTCAAATAATAAGCCACTTATTAATCTCATTACTACATCATGAGAAAGTGATTTTTCAATGATCGTTCCATTTTTCCCGGCATAAATTTCGATATTATAAGTGTAGCCTTCAGGCAAACACAATTTGTATGTTTTTACACCATACTTATGTCGCTTGCCTGGGATGTATTGACGAAAAACTAGACGTCCTCTGCATGGAACCATACTTTCATCGATAACGATATTTTTGCCTGGTTTAATAGAACTCTTGAAGTTATCCATAATTGCTTCAATAATATTTCGAATTTTGTGCAACCGATCTTCAGTTCTGGCTGTGGTATTGTCCGAAAAATGTAAAAACTTAAGAATAGATAGAAAACATGCCATTGTTAGACCAATACAATCTAATTTCTGGCAATTCCACTATACCCATAAGGTAGTAGTCTGGTCAAACGCACATTTTTTAGAGGTTTTTTTAGGATTTTTTTTTTATGGGAAAATAAAATGCGATCGTTTTGATTTTATAATATGTTGTTATTGACATCTTTAAGTATACAAAAAAAATTTTTTTTTTTTTTATAATGTTTTTTTATAGTTTTGTGGCACCAAAGTGAGCATCTTAAAAAAAGACAGGTGGCTGGCCCAAGGGGTTTCGGCTGTTCTGGACATCTGAAACAAAAAATTCGGATTGTTTATTGTTCTGTAAGCTTATAATTCTATCCCAGGCTATAATCAAACAATTTTGTTGAAAAATAACAAAATGGCGGACTTTTAAAAAAAAAGGTATATTTTTTGGGTGGACATCAGGCTGTGGTACGGAAAGATAAGGCTGAAATAAAACGATTGTAGCCTCGGACAGAATTACTGATGTGTAGAGTAACTGGTAAAAATTTCAGACCAATCGGTACGATAGAATTTGCTAATTGCCTTGGGCCGCCCGAAAAAACGTTGTTTCGAGAAAAACGCGTTTAAAGTTTTACGAACAGATTTTCTGTGCAAAACTCATACTTACACTAATCATCTATGCCTGGTGCGTACAGTAACCCTTCCATTTCTTCATAGGCATCATTTTCCGCAAGTTTTGCTGCTCTGCGACTTGATCTGGCCTCTTTAGTAGCCTTAGCCGCGTCCTTGTCTGCCTTTGAGATCCGAGCATCGCTGTACTTTCGAGCGTAGGCTGCAGCGTGAGGACCGATTGTGACCGCCATGGTGTCCATAATTTTCAAAACAGGGAAAAGTCCTTCATCGAAAGTGCATGCAGCTGTTAGTGCAGCAATTTCAAAGGTCTTTTGCCCGACAAAAATATGTTTAGGAGCTAAATGCCATACGCAGTGGTTAAACGCCTCGTTATTGTTCTGCGTGTTTTTGCCTAAGCATCGCTTCAAAAGGTCATCCGACGACAATTCTTCGTAGATCGGCTTTAAAATCAACGCAGTACCCTTGTCGAAAGGAGGTGGATGAACAAAAGTATGTTCCTTCTTCTCGGTTTTGAGCTTTTGATAATCGCACCAAGACTCGACACCCTCCGGGCAATAGGAATGCTGCGGCTTTTCGTCCGTAGAAATCAAATAATAATAAGTCGCCCACACAGCTTTTTTCATATCTTCCACTGAGTTTTCATTCCTGATGATTGCTAATCCATAATAAGCACTAAGCTTCACCATTAACTTATTAGTTAACGCAAGATATTTAATTTTTGGAGCATCAATTGTTCCCAAATCCATCATTGAACAGAAAAGATTTATGCCAGCTAAACCAATGCCAAATAATCTCATTGCGTAAGTAAAGCGCCGGTTTACTTCGAATGCTTTTCCCACTTTAGGACAAGAGTCAATTTCAAGTACGGATTCACAGTTACATTTAATACACAAAACAAATCCTAATCCTGATGGTGATTTTTTCAAAAATTTGATATCACTATCACACAATTTACATTTTAAAACGTTCTGTAAAACCGCGAACACTAAACTAAAACAACGAAGAACGTACGTGGAGCTGTCATCGACGCTTGGTTCGAAATCGTCTTGGTTTTTTAGTTTTGAAGCAGAGGTGCTTGTCAAATTAGTATCTTTTACAGATGTGAATCTATTACCATGAAAACGTTGTCTACGATCATGCTGAGCAGGCCACCTCGTCTTGCGTTTCTTTCCTTTCTTGTCCATTTTGAAGTTTCGTCGACGTTCACGCACGAGAAAACGGACCTATACTGACGCTTCTCTTCAACATTCTCATAGAACTGTGCTCCAAAATTCATGTTTAGTAATATATATATATACCTCTTAGGTATACCTGGCTATTATAAAAGTACAAGGTGATCCAAGAAGGGATAAGAAATCGAGAACGTTATCTGTATCGGTAACCGGAGCCGCCGTGGGACGGTGATTCAAAAAATCACGTCACAATATATACCTCTTAGATATACCTGGCTATTATAAAGGTACAAGGTGATCTAAGAAGAGATAAAGGCGATGCGAAAACAACAGAAGGGTCCTACCATCTGCAGCTGCCGTGCGGCTGACAAAGCGCAGCTACGACGCGCTCTCGAATATGTGCTATAACTTTCTTAATATTTTGAATTTAAGTCTGAAATTTATACAGTATACACTGTGACGTTAATTTTTAACGCCACAAAAGACCCGATGTAGTACTCGCGTGCTCTTGATCACGGG
>NW_014333635.1:36659-37520 GCF_000341935.2 Cephus cinctus | reverse complement strand
GCCGCTGCTACTGAGTTTCGGGCCTTAGGACCAGGTCCGCATGGTGGGGTGGAGCAACAACATAGGTTGGCAGTGGGGAGAGCCGACCACATGGGCGAGGGGATGGCGCCATAGTGCGGCGCGGGGGGCATAGCGCGATGCGCTCTATGACTCATAGGGACAGTGGTGGGGGTTTGTTGTGACTCCCATAAGTGGTGTGTATCTACTCACGCTATTCGACTGAACTCCTGAGCGCTGAGCGCTCCCGCTTTTATAGGCCAGTAGGGGCTCTCCTCACGCGCCCCCACCACTCGCCGGTGAAATCATTAGAACTAGATTATTAATAATGATATGTACTGAACATCAGTCTTAACTACCTAGTCTTATTGTCTAAGGTTACTAATGAACAATACTTATAACATAATCATATTTTATAACAATTTGTATGTCATCTATAAAATTATTGTTAAAATATATTTTATAAATATTTAGCGACGATACAATTGTTATTTAACCTTACTCTATAACATATGAACGTGAATTCATGCGTAAAGGTCTTAATTAAAATTTACGACAATTGTTATAAACAATTAAGTCGGCACTGGATTCCTTTCGATCATCTATAGTTTATTACTATTATTTAGACTTATGAAAAGAAAATTCAGTTTTCCTATAATATTTTCAGAGATATCCGCTTTTTCGTCTATGGAAAATTTTCCCGGCTTTGTAACGGACAAAATCCGGTTATAACCAGTTCGCTTGACATTAAAACTTCTTGCTTGTTAATCTGAGCTAAATTAAACCAGCAGTTTTCGTATGTTAATGACTCTAGACAATATACGTGAGTATCAATTTGTTAATAATTTGTTTAATTAACAAATT
>NW_014333635.1:7599-36169 GCF_000341935.2 Cephus cinctus | reverse complement strand
ACATTCCGAACAATCTATGAGAAACGATTTTACCGTAACTGTATTAGTTTAGGCCCTACGAGTTATTGCGTCTCAGCCCAGAACATCCGGGTTGAAACCGGTTTAAACCGGTTATTCAATAAAACTCTTTTTCCTTTGAACTTATTACCGGTATTTCGCCCTTATCTCAATAATTCGGAGATTCTTAGAACTAAATGAATATAATATCCATAATATTGTTTAAACAATAAGAGATCAATAGTAACATCTCCTATTGTTTAACGCGTGAAGAGTAATCCTGGCAAAGGGAGTAAGGGCGTTTTAGGTAATAAGTGCACGCCGAGTGACGACAAAGATGTACGCGAGAAGAAAGACCGAGTTACGTTGAAACGTTGTTTCAATTGTGGACTGAGGGATCACGTAAGTTTAAATTGTCCGTCAAAGGAGAAAGGTGTTAAATGTTTTGGGTGTAATGAGTAAGGGCATATAGCCGCTAAATGTCCAAAAAAGGAAACAACGAAAAGCAGTTGCGCGATCACTCAGCCACAGGGACGTAAGCATCCTAAAGAGGTATTGATCAACGATGTCGCAATTCAGGCGATTATAGATAACGGCAGCGATATTACGATAATGCGTGAAGACGAGTATATTAAGTTAGGTTCTCCGCGAATTGAGCTCGAGGTAACACCTTTTCGGGGAATAGGCACGGAAGAGAATAGGACGAACGGAGGATTTTATGCGAGTCTGACGGTTGACGGTAATAATTACGTAATCCCGATACATGTTGTAGCGGATCAATTGTCGCGATATAAATTGTTGATCGGCAGCGATTTTCTTGACACAGTCGACGTAGAACTGAAGCGCGGTAAGCCTAGAATGACACTCATATAATGCTTAATCACCCTTTTGGGTTTTACTATGAAACATCTTTGCATGAATGAAATTCTTAAAGAGCCCTTGGCTAGGCTAGTTTTCGGACCTTACTTGAGTACATTTTGAACTTCGTCAAGGTCATATTAGTTATTTTAGGTTAAACAATAAAACTCTTACGTTATTATATTTAACTGAAATTTCACTTTCATTTGATCCTCTACGGGACCTAAAGAATGAATAATGAAACTAGAAATTAAAAATCTATGGTTCGTCTGCCGGTTGCAGGGTGATCTTCGTTCGAAGTCAGGCCTAAAAAGGAGTTGCTCATACATATCGTCAACCGGATCCAGAGATTTCCGACTATGCGAGTCCAGTCGTATTGGCAAAAAAGAAAGACGGATCGAACCGACTCTGCGTCGATTATCGGTTACTTAATAAAAAAATCGTCAAAGATCGGTACCCTTTACCGTTAATAGAGGATCAATTAAATGCGTTACAAAATGCGAAGGAATTTAGTACACTTGAATTGAAGAACGGGTTTTTTCATGTAAGAATGGACGAATCAAGTACGAAGTATACTGTGTTTATAGTCCCCGATGGACATTACGAATTTCTCAGGGTACCATTCGGTCTTTGTAACTCGCCCGCTATTTTTCAGAAGTTTGTAAACACTGTATTTAGAAATCTCATACGTAACGGAGAAATATTAGTTTATATGGACGATTTGATTGTACCTTCGGCTGACTACGAGACCGGTCTGGAAAGATTCGAACACGTATTAGATGTGGCTAGTAAGAACGGTCTAATAATTAACTGGAAAAAATGCAATATGCTGCAAACGAGTGTTGAATATTTGGGACAAATTATCGAAAACGGTAGTGTTCGACTTGGGACACATTATCGAAAACGGTAGTGTTCGACCATCAGAACGTAAAACAGAAGCCGTAAGAAAATTTCCAATACCTACGTGCGTCCGACAGATCCAATCGTTTTTGGGATTAACGGGATACTTCCGAAAATTTATTCCGGGGTATTCGATAATCGCGCGACCATTGACAAATCTCTTAAAAGCCGCGACACCGTTTAAATTTGAAAAAGGAGAGAAAGACGCTTTCGAACGGTTAAAGCTTATACTCATCAGCAAGCCCGTATTAAATTTGTATAGAGTCGATGCAAAAACTGAGCTACATACAGACGCGTCGATGCACGGTTACGGCGCGATTTTGTTGCAACACAGTAGCGAAGACGGTGCAATGCATCCTATCTTTTATGCGAGTGGTAAAACCATACCCGCAGAGGAAAAATATCCGAGTTATGAACTTGAGGTTCTCGCGATAATTAAGGCGCTAAAGCGATTCCGAGTATATCTACTGAGCATAAATTTTAAAATCGTTACTGATTGTCGTGCATTCACTCAAACCATGTCAAAGAAAGATTTGTGTATACGCGTAGCGAGATGGGCACTCTTGCTAGAAGAATTCCATTACGATATTGAACACCGTCCAGGGAAGAATATGTCCCACATAGATGCCTACTTGTTTGCTCATTGACGAGGGCAACGACGGATTAACGACGAGGCTCGAGAAAGCACAGCACGACGACGTCGACATGAAGAAAGTAATGCAGCTGGTGGAGAAGGGACAGATACACGGATACATAATTCGTGGTGGGCTGTTGTTCAAAGAGGTTGACGGCGATATTAGGCTGGTCGTCCCGAAAGCGATGTGTTCACAAATCATCAGAAAAGCTCACGAAAGAGGACATTTTGCTGTGTCAAAAACCACCTACGTGCGTCCGACAGATCCAATCGTTTTTGGGATTAACGGGATACTTTCGAAAATTTATTCCGGAGTATTCGATAATCGCGGGACCATTGACAAATCTCTTAAAAACCGCGACGCCGTTTAAATTTGAGAAAGGAGAGAAAGACGCTTTCGAATGGTTAAAGCTTATACTCATCAGCAAACCCGTATTAAATTTGTATAGAGTCGATGCAAAAACTGAGCTACATACAGACGCGTCGATGCACGGTTACGGCGCGATTTTGTTGCAACACAGTAGCGAAGACGGTGCAATGCATCCTATCTATTATGCGAGTGGGAAGACCACACCCGCAGAGGAAAAATATCCGAGTTATGAACTTGAGGTTCTCGCGATAATTAAGGCGCTAAAGCGATTCCGAGTATATCTACTGAGCATAAATTTTAAAATCGTTACTGACTGTCGTGCATTCACTCAAACCATGTCAAAGAAAGATTTGTGTATACGCGTAGCGAGGTGGGCGCTCTTGCTAGAAGAGTTCCATTACAATATTGAACACCGTCCAGGGAAGAATATGTCCCACGTAGATGCGCTGAGCAGAAACCCTCTGCCTATTTGTTTGCTCATAGACGAGGGCGACGACGGATTAACGACGAGGCTCAAGAAAGCGCAGCACGACGATGTCGACATGAAGAGAGTAGTGCAGCTGGTGGAGAAGGGACAGATACACGGATACATAATTCGTGGTGGGCTGTTGTTCAAAGAGGTTGACGGCGATATTAGGCTGGTCGTCCCGAAAGCGATGTGTTCACAAATCATCAGAAAAGCTCACGAGAGAGGACATTTTGCTGTGTCAAAAACCGAGGCGATAGTGAAACGAGACTATCACATTCAAAATCTACATCCGAAAGTGGAAAAAATCATGCATAACTGTATCGAATGCATATTGGCCGAAAAGAAGCAAGGAAGACAGGAAGGTTTTCTGTCCCCGATCGGAAAAGGTGACGTTCCGTTGGACACATTTCACGTGGATCATCTTGGTCCCCTGGCATCAACGAAGAAAAATTATAAGTATATATTTGTAGTAACCGACAGTTTTTGTAAATTCACGTGGCTCTACGCGACAAAATCGACTGGCACTGCAGAAGTGCTTGACCGCCTCAAGAAGCAGGCGACAATATTCTGTAATCCGAGAAGGATCATCTCTGATCGCGGCACGGCTTTCACATCCGGAGATTTTGAAGCATACTGCAAGGACGAAGGTTGTGACGTGATTCTCTCTCTCTCTCTCTCTCTCTCTCTCTCTCTCTCCGTGAGTACAACTGTCACACACTCTTTTGCTCTGCTTTTATTCGGGCTGTACTCTGCTGCTTCTCGCCTTCGGGCGACTTTGTTTTAGGTCTGAGCATGCGACACTATTGCTGTTCACTTGAGATATGAATCTGCATGCAATTTTCCATCTCTACGGCATAATCTTAGTGAAAAGTGATTTGCCGTTCTAACCTCCAAACTGTGGATTGGCATGCTTCAATTACTATATGAATCTTCGCTTGAACTGGACCTATCTGCGCATGTGCCATCGGGAATCGCCCATCGCTCATTGGCTTACCTCTGCTTGCACTGACGTTTCTTGTTGCTACTTGGCTCCCTCTAGTATACTTATCTCCCGCGTTCAGCTATAGTGACAGAGCTGCCGATTTCTACCTCACCAGCGTCTCATTTGGATCTCGTTGAAGACTTCTCAACTACTACTCATCGTCTATGTTACTAGATAGTCATCTTCGACTGGAGCGCCATCTGTACGGGAGTACTTCATCGTCCGCGTGTGAGCTGCTGCTGTTATCTGCCTCCTACTCAATTGCATGGTCAGTGACTGAGCTACGCTGCCTTTAGTGACGCTTACACGTGCTCAAAAATTTGGTGTGACAACTTCTATGTTTACATGCATCCTGAGTGACAGCTCTGACTATTGTATTTAAGTCTCCTGCTTGTGTTCTGCATGTAGCTTAATAAGTGCAGCAAGTGCAATAAGAATATCGCGGGTACTAAAGTTTCCTGCAGTGGCTGCTTCAAATTGTTTCATCCGGGCTGCGCCAAAGCTTACGTAACCACTAAGGTCGTTAGTATTTGTTGTGTGAATAACTTATCCATAAGGTCTTGCCAGAACATTGCTGCTTCCGCTTCAACTGGTGGGTCCAACGAGTTAGCGCTTATCTTTGCGAAGCTTGATAAGCTAGGCAATTTAGAGGCTAAATTATCTACGTTCATCGACCAGCAAACGAAGACCAATAATGAATTGACAGCTGCGGTTTCCGAAATTCCTATGATCTTGCAGCGCTTAACAAGCTATGATGAGGAATTTACAAGAGTAGAAGCGCAAATTTCTAGACTACTCGACAACCAAAGTGAACACCCTGCTTCGAGCAATCATAGCCATCTCCATGCAGCAGAAATAATTCTTGCGGGTATACCCAGTTCCATACCACACACGCCACTGCAGATCTGTCACAAAGTCTTTGCGGCTCTCGATATTCTCAATTTATCAGGGGATATTCTTAGTATTCGTAGTCTACCGCGCAAGCCTTCGCCCAGAATGGGTGATAGTGTTGGTATTGCCAAGCCGAAGGCTCCTCTAACATCATCTTTTATTTTAACCTTAAAGTCTATACCTGTGCGTGGTTTTATTATTAGCAAGAAACGTTCTAAACGTAATCTCACTGCAGCTGAAGTCTTCTCGGTTGCAGCCCCACGGAATATTTATGTCAATGAGTCATTGCCTCCTTATGCGTATGACCTATTACGCCGCACTAAAGCAAAAGCTGCCGCAGCTTCATATAAGTTTGTCTAGGTCAGGTCTGGCATTATCTCCGTTCGTCGTGATAATGGACATCCAGTCATCCGCATCTCTTCTGATGCTGAACTTGCTAGTCTCACTTGACTCTCTCGAAAGCTGAGTCCTGCTTCAGTCTCACCTCTTAGCCGCCCTTCTCTTTCTTTTTCTAAGCATTCTTTACTCATATCTCAATTCAACGCCAACTCTCTTTTGGATCATATTGACTTTATCAAGGCTCACTTCCACTCACACTTTGCTCACATTATTTCAATCTCTGAAACCTGGCTTCACTCTGGCATTCCTGATGCGCTCGTTAACATACGTGGATATTTCTTGATACGGAATGATCGTGCCGGGGCACTAGGAGGAGGCGTAGCATGTTATATCCATAATTCCCTGAAAGCAAATGTAATCTCTGCTTCTCCGAGTCAGTTTGATAATAACCCGGAATATTTATTGCTTAGTATACGTTCTGTTGGCCTCGACCCGGTCTTATTTGCTTCATTGTACCGAAGGCCCACAGGACGTAATCTGGACGATTTTCTACATTGTTTAAATTTACATCTTCATGCCTTTAAAAACTTAATTATCTCTGGTGATCTTAATTGTAACCTAATGAGCAACAACTATGAATCTAATTATCTTCGTAATATTGCGAAGTCCCTTGCGCTCCATATCGTTCCTTCTGATGCAACTTACCACACATCTCATTCTGACTCATGGTTAGATGTTGTCCTTGTCGACAGCCTAGACAAAATATGCTCCTTCATTAAGTCTGCGTCTTCATTCATTGCTGGGCATGACCTGCTTCAATATGAGTATGTTTTTGAAATCGCAAAAAATACCGAGCGAACTATCTATCGTCACAATTACAAAAACTTCATTGAGGATGATTTCTGTTCTTCTGTTTACTCTGCTATTTCTGACTCCAGTGTTTCTAATCTATGCGATGGCCAAGATGAATGTGTCCTCGATAGTCTTGTCAGCTCAGTCATCAATGTCTTAAGTACTGCCCTCGATTATCAGGCTCCATTGACACGTCTTAAGGTTCGTAGACCCGCTGCGCCTTGGCTCACGGAAGATATTAAATTACGCATGAAACACAGGGACGCTCTTTATTTACATGCTAAACGCTCAAACAACCCTACCAACTTTGACACTTATAGAGAATTCAGGAATAGGCTTACAGCCGACATTAAGAGTGCCATGGTGGTATACCGATTCAATTATTTGAATGGCATAAGTGACCCTTCAATGATGTAGAAGGCTCTTGCGCGACTTGGTCTTATTAAGTCAAATCTATCTTCTCCTCTCCATTTCTTTACTGCTGACCAACTTAACTCTTATTATGCTTTTATTGCTTCATCATCTCCTTCCTGCACAAGTGAGGATTTTGCAGCTCTGGTGGTGAACTTTAGTCATGGTGGATTAAATTTCTCCTTTCAACCTGTAACACCATCCTACATTCAAGACATAGTTCATTCATTACCACTTCGTTCTTATTCGACTGGTTCTGATGGTATTCCACTCTTCGGCATTCGATTAGCCTTCACAGTAATAGCAGATTATATCATTGCTATCTTCAACTATTCCATAAATCTCTCCCTTTTCCCGAGTGCCTAGAAAATAGCGCTTATACGTCTATTATCCAAAATAAACACACCTTTGACCCCGTCTGACACTCGTCCTATTGCCAAACTTCCCGAGTTCTCCAAGCTCCTAGAAAAAATTATCCACCGTCAGATAGTCAAGTTCCTTGATGAAAACAGTATTCTTGACCCTATGCAATCTGGATTTAGATCTGGATTTAGCACGCAAACGGTTCTTTTGAGGCTTTCTGATGATGTGAGGAAGGGTATCGACGATCGTCTGGTGACTATTCTTATCCTCTTCGATTTTAGTAAAGCCTTTGACACGATTCCCCATCTGGGCCTCCTGGACAAGCTCAAACGCATCGGAATCTCTATTGATGCCTTGAAATAGGTGTTTTCGTATTTATCTGATCGCTCTCAATCGGTGGTAGACGATGATAATACTTTATCTGCTCCTCGGCCTATTCTCTGCGGTATACCGCAAGGATCAGTCCTTGGTCCACTCCTCTTCTCGCTCTACATCAATGATATTGCGTCTTCACTTCGCTATTCTAAACATCTCATTTTTGCAGACGACACCCAAAACTATTTGAGCTGCCCCCCTTCGCAGCTCGATCAAGGCCTAAATCAAATTGCCCAAGATGCTACTGTGATTGCTGCATATGCCGCTGCAAACGGACTTACTCTGAACCAAGCCAAATCTAAAATCCTGATCATGGGTAGTGCTCCGTATGTTAGTGCAATCTACTCTGGTCACTTACCTCCTATAATAATTAATGGAACCACTTTACCATACGTATCCGAAGCAAAAAATGTAGGTGTTGTTTTCAGCTCTGATTTGTCTTGGAAAGGCCATGTTTCACTCATTTCACATAAAGTTCATTACTCACTATTTAAACTCAAATACCATAAAAATTCGCTCTCTCAACAGCTACGTTGGAAACTCGTTACCACCCTCATTTTTCCATTAATTGATTATTGATGTCTTGTTTATCATGATCGTACTGATGAACTTGACTTTAAACTTTAAGTGCTTGTTAACAACTGCATTCGTTTTATATTCAATTTGAGGAGAGATATTCACACTACTCCCTATAGGCATCAGCTTAATTGGCTTTCGGTAAAAAGTAGGAGATTGTATTTTTTCCTTACGTACTTTTTCTTACGTACCCTATTCCCTTCAATGAGCCTTTCTCCAACAGGGAAGCTGTGCGGGTCCATGGCCCTAGCAGATGCACGCGAGTAGTATAGGTTTGGGGGTTCTGGCTCAAGATTCCTGTAACTGACATGTACTGACACTCTAGAACCTTCGAAGGTCAGTGTCCGTGCTAAGTTGCCGTCGTGAGCTCTACGGTTTCCGGAACTGACGTCATCAAGACCCCTCGATTCTAAGAATTTTCACTCGATTCCGGGAATTTTGCGTTCGATTCTAGAAATTACACTCGATCGAGAACCTTATAGAAGCTTTGATGGTTCGCGTCCGTGCTAAGTCGTGAAGGATCGCTCCAAGAGCCGACGGACCTCTCGCGGGACGTTTTGATGGAGCCCCTTTCCCCTCACCCCGGGGAGCCTTCTAGAAGCTTCGATGAACCCCCTTCCTCCCTCACGATCCGTGTAGATTTCAGACGGCAGCCTTCAGCCGGTTTGATGTTAAACGTTATCTCGCAGAGTTGCGCATTGAGGATGCAGCAGCAGTATCGACTCCAGGAAATTTGTCGGCTCTCGTTAGCCATTCGATTCCAGGAAGCCTCCGTGCAGGTTTCGAACGGCAGCCCCCCGCCCCGAAGCTTTCGATGACTCCCCCGACCACCATGCAGGCTTCAGGTGGCAGCCGGACACTGTTTTGACCTTGTTATTCAGGATATCGAATTACTCACAGAAGATAAGCAACCCTTCGTGCATTTCGGAAACCTTTTGATGTAGAGTTCGAGATCAAAGTGCCCAATTCGGGTAGGTGTCTTATTGCTCGAACCGATGCAAAACAATTCCAGGAAAACCTTGAAACCTTCGTATAAAAGGCCCTTCGATGATGTACAGCGAACATTGTTTGTTAAACTTCAAGTGCATTATTGGTGTTAACGAGATGGATTCTGCAAAGTGTAAAAAGTTGATCGAGATTATGGAAGGAGCATATAAACTTCTCAAGAAGGGATCATCGATTGCAGAAATTGAAAAGTGGACGAATTTTGGCACTCAAAATATCAGACTTTTGAATAAAATTTTGAGAAACGTTACTCTTACGATCGAAGGGAAAACCAAAATTTTAACAACCATCGGAATCCTCAAATCTCTGAACGAAAAATTTAAACAACAACTTCAAAAAAGAGGTGGAGAACAGCGAAAGAGAGAAGAAGTGACAGAGTGCGTTGGGATGACTTGGAATCTACCTTTAAGGAAAGAATAAGGGCTGGAGCCATTGCAAACTTGTGACACAAGGACTTGGACCGTTTCTTGAAAGATTCCAGAAAATTGTTTCCAGCGAGAATAAAAAACGCACTTCGAAAGAACGGAAATTTGAAAGTGAACGGCGTCTTGTCTTGTAAATTCGAGACCATGAAAGCTGGCGAGATTGTCGAAGAACTTAAGTTCTTCAATACTAAATACGAAGTTATACTACTGTCCACAGACATCAGTGATTGGTTTAATACAAATGTGAAGGAAAAGTTACTAGCCAAGGTTAAAGACTTTCAAGAAAGGGAATCTGGTTGGTCGTTGATAGAAATTATAAACTTGGCAGAAAACATCAATAGGTGCATACCGATACACGGTGGCCTATCAACATTTATTGAGTTGCCTAAGAACGTGCAAAGTAAGAAAGCAGTCGGGAATTTTAGAAACAACGATCCGTACTGTTTACTCTGGTCGGTTGCGGCAGACCTTCATCCAGCTAAACAAAATGTCGACAGGATTCGTTCATATCCACATTTCAGCTGAATGCTAAGGTATGAAGGATTAAATTTTCCCATTGGCTTAAAGAACATTTCGAAATTTGAGAAGATGAATGATTTCGTAATTAACGTTTACGGTATAGAGTGTGATAGTGGTAATGTCATAGTACCAATTTTAGTCAGCAAAAATCAAACAAGGATTCATTTACTCATGTTAGAAACAAAAATTTATTCGAATGGAGATGACCTGGACATGAAAGACGGTAGTGTTTATCAGTTTGCTTGGATTCGAAAACTATCCCGCTTACTGAAATCACAAATTACAAAGCATAAAGGTTATATTAAACTATGTTATCGATGCCTATGCCATTTTACAACAGTAAACTCTTTCAAAAAACGTAGACTCAATTGTGCAAATATAAATAAATGCAGAGTTGTATTGTGACGGGTGGAACTTCGATGGGCTAGGCGTTGAAGAGCTATAGCCCGAAGTAACCTTCTCACCGGGGATTTTCCCGGAGCGGCTGGGCGAAGGTAATTCCAGTCATGCAGTCGATAAAGGGTCGTCTGTGGTGGTACTCCATACACCCACGAGGAAGGTCCTCGTGGTCCTACGCTGAGTTTTCGAATCCAGTCGAATTTTTGGATCTAGCGGACCGTGTGAAGCTAGATTGGGAGGAACGACGGCAGTACCAATGCGAAGTTCTTCCAGGTGAGTCTAAAGAGACTTGGGAAATTGTAGAATTTGCTCCTTCTCCTCCCTTGAAGATCCGGTAGCAGTCACCGGGGGTGGTAGCTGTCCTCGTGCAAACCTCTGGAGCCAACAGCAAACTGTATGGCAGCTGCACCTGGTCTCACGGTGAGCAACAGTAGGCCATTGGCTACTGCGCCTTGTGGTTGAAATAAAGTGCTCTCCGCCTTCAGAATGAAGCGGCCTGAAGAAGTCTCTTCGGAGCAAACAGCAAGCCGGATGGAAGCTGCGCCTAGACTTTTCGGGGAGCCAGCAGAACTGATCAGGTTGCTGCTGCTGATGTTAGAAGATGTGTCGCACCACCAAGTGTGTAGACGTCTCGGCCTCAACCTGCTGGTCCTGGGAACGAACTCGCTTCGGTAATCCAGTCTCCTAAAAGACCACGAGATCTCGGGAGATGAAGACGGTTGCCGATAGGATCACAGAAAGTTATAATCGAAGGCGCGAGTTAATTCAATGAAATACGTCTTACTCCTTTAAGGGGTCAATGTGAACTGTTTTATTTTATCAAACTTCGTTGCTCAGGAGATGTTTGAGCCTTCCACTATTTTTCCCCTTCTCGTTGACAATTCCTTCTAGAAGGTTTGATTTGTTTAACATAATGATAAGTGTTTTGTTTTACATATGTAAATAGTTGCTAAGCAATTAAATAAATAATTTGGAAATTAATGATTGGTTGGTGTCATTTACTAATTCCCTCGTAAGTCGCTTAGATGATTGCGCTCTAAATCTAGGGGCGGTCGGTAACTGGCTTGCCGATTAGCTGAATATTAATATATGTTCGATACCAATGACAATTAGAACTAGGTGGCAGTCAATGACCGGAAATGACGTGTTATTCTAACACTCAAGGTTTTGACGGTCTGTAAGTTCTAAAATGACGCTCCTAACCACGATAGACAGGAAATAAAGATAGAGAGTAGGAATATGCGGATGATTTACTTAGTTAAAAGCCCACCATCCACGGAAAAGTCTAAATGGAGGAACGTTCGTTTATATTTTAACAACTCTGACCAAATGGACTCGCAAATGTCTGTAGTTGTAAAATTGAATCTAATCTATTCTAATTAACTGGTTCTAGGTTTATTAGAACCTCGGAACACATTTAGAGTGGTTCCAACAAATTTTGATAAACTAAGAAAAACTAGATGAAGTCCAACTCTTTTCCTATTAACTTCTAGGTGGCGTATGGTGTTAATACATAGTAATCGTGAAAGCCTTCAGGCCTCAGAACACCGTGATAGCAAGAGTTGCCTCAGGGAACCCGCGACTGACTAGAATATGACCATCAACTACGGATGAAGTATCTGACCCGTTACAGTATTACCATATGAAAAAGATAAAATTAAGAAATTAAAAATTTATAAGTATAAAGAACCTGTCCCGTTTGTCGTATATGCTGACATCGAGTGTATATTAGAGCCAATTATGGATAAGCCTAACTTGTTAAACAGTTAGTCTTTATCAAAGACACGTTCCACACAGTATAGCGTACTATTTACAATGTAACTTTGACGATTCTATCTCTAAATTTAGAGCTTATCGTAGAAATGATTACGTGGAATGGTTTATGAATCAATTAAAGGAATTAGCTTAAATTATACAATTTTACCTAAAACGTATCGTACCAATAGAATCTCTAAATTTCAAACAAAGAAATGAATTTTACTCGGCCAAGATTTGTCATATTTGTGAAAAACCGTTTACACCTCAGGATGCCAAGCATCGTGATCATTGCCATTTTACAGGCAAATATCGTGATGCTGCACATCAGGGGTGTAATTTGAACTATAAGAATTCACATACCGTCCCTGTCGTATTTCATAGCTTATCTGGTTATGATTCACACTTCTTGATTAGAGCTCTAGCTACACTTTTTGGGGGTTCAATGAATCTTTTACCAGTAAACAAACAAAGATATACATTGTGACGTACTGGGCCACGGAAATGGCCCAGGGTCTCGCAAGAGCAGCTATCGCAAATACAGGGGGCGAAGCGATCTCGAAAAGAAAAGGCAACACGTGGTAAAATAAGAAGGAATATAATTAATAAAGCAAATGCCGATACACAGGAAAATAGAATAGAAAAGAAACCAAAAGATAATAATCTAAAAATATAATACTCAGAAGGCGCAGTACTCGACTAGACAGACTTAAAACAATACTACTCTATGACGCGTTGGCTCACGCAGGCGCACGCGGCCTCGGGAGGGTTTAAAGGGACTCGATGGCGGGGTGGGGCTTCGGGGTTGGAGGGGGAATCTATGGGCGCCAGCTACTTGTACGGCGAAGCACCGACGAGTAACCCCGAAACGTCCTCGTTTGTTTACTATACGGGAATGGCAAGGCTAGCGGAGGGAGAGGTGAGGGGATCTCAGGGAGGAAGGTTCCCGAACGCAAAAATGGCTACTTTTATAAATTACCTCGGTTATGGTATGCAGAGAGGGCAGGCGGTGGAAAAAGGAGGGTACGGGG
Source organism: Cephus cinctus (assembly GCF_000341935.2). Taxonomy (NCBI): domain Eukaryota; kingdom Metazoa; phylum Arthropoda; class Insecta; order Hymenoptera; family Cephidae; genus Cephus; species Cephus cinctus. Next base: position 23,018 of record NW_014333635.1, on the reverse strand, counting down.
GGGGGGTTCGAAAAGGGGAACGCATAAATACTAGAACTAGGGCGCACGCAATATACCACGGGCCACAAACTTTTGGGCGAAAGGCCAGTCTAAAACGCAAAAAAGCTACAAAAGGGGGCCGATCCACGTGGGACGGCTCGCGCTGTCCTGAAGGGACCTACAAAGCCTACGGCGGAAATACTGAAAAGGGGATAGGGAGAGAAACAAGAGAAGGAAAGAAACGCAAGCGCTCTGTACTCACTCACAATCGCTCGTCACACTGTAATCCACACCAATTCACCCTTGCACTCCACTGGCTTAATTAGTCTAACCTAGTACCACGAAATTCGCAATCACACACTCTCGGCACGCTGCCTGGCTCGAAGTGGCTAAATTTCCGGTCGTTTTGCTCCTCGTGGGCCTCCAGGGCTTCGCTGATTGGCTGGGGCTGCTCAGCTGAGAGGGCTACACGCTGTGGCATTGGTCAGCAGTTCTGGCCTGGCAGGGCGTTGGTCCTTTTCGTATTCCGCTGGGCTGCCGGGCCTTCCAGGGCCTCCTGGCGGCGGCATGGCGCTGGCTTTGACGGCGCGCGGTCTGGTTGCGCGCGCCGGTCAACAGGGCGACCTCCAGGCCTGTCAGAATTCCTCCCGGGCACATCCGCGGTGTTGGAGGGAGAGGGCTCCGCCCCTGTCACACGGGCCTCTTTACTACCCGTGTGACGGGACTGCACCGGGGCTGCATACACGTGGCGGTCGTGGTGGGCTGTGCGGGCGTCCGTTCTTTGTGGCCGGATCAGCTGGTCTTCCTGTCCATGCCATCCCTGCCTTCCGTTGCCTCGGCAACGTAGCAACTCTCGCGTTCCATCCAGGGATTATGTGTCCTCGTAATGGGTCCACTAAATATCATTCCTAAAACACTAAATACACGCGGTTAATAATACTAGCTACCAAACGCATTACTCAAGGCCCGTGGGGACCCCGAGCCAGGTGGTAGAGGGGAGTCTACGGTAACATTTTTGTTACAACATATATCTTTCACAAAACGCGTCAAAGATACGATTGTAAATTATCGATTTATTGATTCGTTTAGATTTATGCCGAGTAGCATTGAAAAATTAGCATCCTATTTGAAAGATGTTGAAAAACTAATTACGCGTAAACATTGTAATAATGTAGAGAAATTCAATTTATTGACTAGAAAAGGTGTTATTCCCTACGAATATATTGATAATTGGGAAAAACTCAAAGAGGATCAATTACCCGTAAAAGAAGAATTTTATTCAAAGTCAAATAACGAAGGAATTTCAGAAGCAGATTATAATCACGCTTGCAATATTTGGCAAACTTTTTGCATTAAAACATTAGGTGAAAATTCTGATTTGTATCTGAAAACCGATGTTCTCCTTCTAGTTGATATCTTTGAAAATTTTAGATGCAATTGTTACGCCGTATACAATTTAGATCCTCTACATTATTACATTGCACCTGGCCTTGCTTTCGACGCTATGCTCAAGTGTACGGGTGTAGTGACAAGAATCCATGAAAGACAAGAGGTATTCGAGCGAGCACTAGTTCGCTGCTGCGCCACTAGGTGGCCAAAGCAACTCACATGAAATCACGGAGGACCGGGTAAATAATTAATCCGTCAATGTTGTGGTTTTTGTCTTCGTCATCGAGATATATACTTTTGTATCCTGCATCTTGTATCTTGTATCCTGTCTCCTGCATGATATATCCATCTTCTCTCATCGAAGAGAGAAACATTATTGCGACCACACCGTCTGTTGAGGAATCTGTGGTTCTAGTTTCATTTCAGCAACTTAGTCCGAGCATCGGGTTCAGTATCGTCCAGTAGCGCAGCGGTTAGCTACCCTGGACAATTAGCAGAGAGTGATCGCTGTGTGAGAGTGATCGGAAGTGTTGGCTTTCACAGTCTCAAATTACTTATCATCTGTAGCTAAAAATGTTGGCTTCCACAGCCTCAAGTCATTCGTCCGACGTTTCCAATTGCACCGATTGTAACAGAACCGATATAAGATACCGAATAGAGACTCAAATTATAATAAACGAGGAAAAGTTTACCCGAAAAAACGTTTCATTATTGCTCTAACGCAACTATCCCTTTACTCTTCCGAACCCTGGTTCACTCTAAGAGCTAAGTGGCCAAAATCGTCATTCGAGGAAACTGGTACTTCACCAGTCTTGACAGTTGAAAATAATATACGTTACAGTACTGTGACGTGTTCTGACATTCAATTACAAATATTGCTAGAGTAAGGAACAGACAAATCCACCTGCAACGACTCTCCAAACGTTAGTCCCCCGACATTCCAAAGACTGCTTTGCTTGTCTCGCTTATTGTTTACGCACTCTGTTTTCCGCCTATCGTCCTTTATACCTATTTCTGTTCCGCCTTTCTGCTTTTCGTTTTTATTTTTATTTTGGAGCTTTCCTAGTCGGACTTGCCTACCTCCTCTACCGTCATGGGCAAATCAACGTTTTACACCACGAGCATGAAGCGGACCGCCAAAGACAGTTCCTGAACTGTCGAACGAGCGATCGACAGAGGCTGGACCAAACTGCTGTTCTTTCCGGAGGACTTCCGTGGAGCCAGGGAGACCCGGGATGGAATGCCTCCAATACTTTTGCCGGCCGTCCATACGGGCCGTCAACAAGGGCCTTTGCCACTCGTGCCGCCGATAGGAGGAAAGGATAATCCTCTATAGTGCCGCCCAGTCGCAAAACGTTCCCTGACGCCCCCGTTATCAGTGGCCCCCGGAGGAGATACCAGGGCCCACTCTTCGCTGGATGCTGCTGCTCGCACCGAGGACTCACGATCGACCGCACTAAGGACTCCAGCACTCAACTCGGCCCTTTCCGCCTATGTTCGGATTCTAGCCGCCTAAGCCTCGTCTTTGGCTACCGCACGGAGAAAAATGTTTCAGTAACTACAGCAAAATTGCATTTGTTAAGTCTGAATCTGTTATCACAGTAAATCGGAATGATATTACAGCAAAAATATTGTCGTTCCAGTAAAAATAATTTGCAGTAGGAACAACAATTTTATGTTACGGAATATTTGCTAATGCAGAAAACGATTTGCTGACGTAGCAAAGCATTTGCTCAAGTCACCGATTTAGTTTGTAACTGGTATTTACTTGGCAAGATTTCTTGTGATACGTCGAATAAATAATGATTTTGTCAAACATATTTTTTGTTGTTAGTATAACATAGCGATTGCTGTCAAAGCTTAAACAATTTGAGCTAATACAGAAATGTGACAATTATGTCCCGACAATTGTCAAAAGTTGATCATAACAACTTCGAGGTTTACGTTCGTACCTGTACGGTATCTCTAGGGTATAGGTGAGTCGCTAAAAACGCAAAAACCTAGCATTCGAATTCTGAAACGGTAGAATATTTTATACATGTCTTACGTATATAATTCGGAAGCATTATAGGGTGTAGTACACATTACAGCGTGTTGTTACAGCAAATAATATTTGTTCCCTTAGTAAATATTGCAATAATAAATATTTTTTGTAACGCAACAATTGTATTTGCTGTCACTATGTTAACATCTGATATTTGCTGTGATAACGTGAGCCATGCTGTAGTTAGCAAAATATCTCCGTGCGTCATGCGTTAGATTTACTTATTTTGTATTATTATATTTTGCTATCGCCCTACCGTGCGAATTAGGAAGTATTAATTTATGGAGGGGAGCCCGTAAGGCTCTTCCTCTGGCGATGAATTCCGGCACGTTCACTTACGTTTGGAGCATCCGAGCTTGTGGTCAGAGTATCAATAAGTAATAGTGAACTGGACGAAAAGCCGACTGCCAATTTATTAATTGCAATCCATTTAAGGCAGTATCCTGCTTTAAAAGGCTCCAAAAATCGATTTTTTTTGTATTGCCTAAATCTATTCCTAATGTATCCAAGAATATGTATTCAAAGTTATAGAGGCTAATTCACAATATTTTCAAATATACAGCACTAAACGCAATAGGGTATGGAGCAGGTATACGAGCGCTCGGGCAGCTGGAGCGCGCGCTCGTTTACTTTAAAGCGCGTTTTTTCGAGTTTTCATTTTTACGATTTTTCTAAACTGGCGGGCGTGATTGCAAGAAAACTAGACCACCAATCAAAACGAACCAAGGCTTGTTACCTTCAGTTTTATATTCTCTTCTATTTAAACTGAAAAGATTCATGAAAAAAATTTTAAACAACTTTTTTAGCAAGTTAAAATGATTTTTTTTTACAAAAAACATATTTTTTTCAAACTTGAGAAAAATTTTAGATTTCACAATTTTTTGGGCTTTTCTTAGTTCATCTAGAAGAAAAATATATGGAAATTAAAATTTTCTTTGGTTTTTTTGATTCAAACGAAAATTGCGAGCTTCATCTTTCCCGCCGATTAGAGACTGCAATTGCAAGGTGTTGCACGAATGAGCATAAAAATCTGCTGTGTTTGAATATTTTTCGCTCAACAAAATTTTTTTTTAATGTTCAAATATGCAATAAAATAATCTTCTAAGTTCGCTACACTTTCTTATTTTATTCTGTCCTAAAAAAGTTTCCCTAAAAACGCTTTTTTTAGGCCTCCTAAAGCAGAATACTGCCTTAAAGGAAGGAAGTTTGAGGACTAATTTTCGATATCGTTGCCATTTATATTTGGTAAGAACCTTTCGATACCGATACCGTGAGATATTTCGTGAATTTACCTGAAATAATAATTGTCTAGGCTCTTTGTCTCGACGGTGATTTTTTCGCTTACCGGGACTGAATGTTGTTCCAGTCCCTCTAAGTAAAAGGACGATAGTGCTGGATTCCATTTGTATTACTTAGATTTTCTTTTCCGTAGAGTTATCTTTTATATCAAATGTATTCTAATTAGTAGTGATTTTCTGTGATTTGGTGCTTTGTTATTATCAAATATTTTCTAAGTTGCCGATTATCTTCTCGACTGCGTGGAAACGTATAGGGCCCCGGCGTCTCCGGCTTGGCCGTTTCCCCGTTGAGGAAATTTCGTCGCTTTAATTTAATATCTTTTTGCTTTTATATCTTTTTCGGCGTTATACGTTACTTTCTTATATCGAATTTGGACTTGGAATATTTTTCTCAGCCATATATCTTTTACCTATTTTTCGTTTATATTAGTAGGAAGTGTTTTTTTTTTTATAATCTTGAAAGATAAAGCTTGTAACGTGGCACCATGCGCCTGGCTTAGGCGCATCACGTTACATTAAGGGATACAACTCGCGGGTCCGCGTCGAAGGATCGCGCGATCGAGATGGGAGGGGGTTCAGCTGCGGTGGCAGCAGAGCGGATCGGACGGCAAGGCACGAGGGCTAATACCCTACGCCGATGATGCCGCCGACCGCCCGCTTCCCGCTAACCGTCCGCTGGACACCTGATCGTCACGATGAGCGACCTGGACGACAAGGTACCGCGGGAGGGGGGGTATTTTTGTTTTGGTCCACCCGCTAGACGAGGGAGGATGAGGAGGCCAGGAATTCCCGTGAGGCGGGAATTCCTTCGGCTAAATTCGGCAAACCGGCAACAATAGGGATCGGCAATCTTCGGATTTGCCGAATTTAATCTCTTTCCGGTAATCGACCGTGTCACACGTGGTGACGATAGTTCGGACGATTGCGGGCAGTGCCTTTTGGATTTCGGATTTTTCTGGTGTTGACGACTCGGCTAGGTTTTTGTGGAACTCTCTTATTGAATCGTACTGGATCTTGTTTTTGTGAGAAGAAGGGTGACTGTGTGTGGAGTGAGGAGGTGCAGGACGAGCGGAAGTTCGCACGTGATCGCCAGCCGGAGCCGAGGACCCCTCACCCCGAAGCAGCCCATTGGATTGGTTTTCCTTCTTGGGATTTTTGGATTAAGCCGCTACGCCGGTAAGTACCGCCGAGAGCGGCCCTTCTTACTACACGGATTCCCCTCGAAGAAGGGCCGGGATAGCCGCCTTCACGTAGCCCGGGCGGAGATCGGTGGTCCAGGCGTTCGGGACGTTGGCCTGAGAATATCTCCGCTAGGAAAGAGGTTCGCCCACCGAGCTTGATGGGATCGCGAACCGCGTGGCAGCTACTCGCGTCTCGTGGTCAGGCAAGCTAGGGACGGTGCGGAGCGGTTAACCCTGCGGCCCTTGGGAAGGGCCGCGCTCGCCGTTAGAAGTTATTGTACACGTCGATCTGTACTGGCTCCGCTTTCCTTTACATTTGAATAAACGGATATTAAAACTTCGACCGGCGTTTTCATTGGCGTACCTCGAACTGTTCGAATCTCGTCACCCCTACGTTCCCCTCTATCATTTCAGCTAGCTGAGGCTGAGCAGCCGGGAGATCGCGTGGAAGCGGCCATAGGAGGAACGTTGGAGCGGAGAGTCCGCACCTGGCGCCCAACAATCCGATCTAGTTCGGATCTCGGATAGTTTTCCGGGTTTCAGCACGTTGGGAGCGGCCGTGAATTATTTGTCGGCTACACCGTTGGCCGGCGTACGTCACAAGCTATTGAATGTGTAATAAATAAAATATAGATTTTTTAAATAATCGAGGGTGGCTAGATCCTTAACACATGGAAAACCACAATTTAGTATATGTAGGATACTCAAGTTTTCACATTGCTAGCTGTTGAAGTCTCTCTACAGAAGTTAGACTTCAATATTGAGTATCAGCTATATCTTATGTACGCCTGTCATTCTTCGACTTATACTGGCTTTGCTCAACTAATAGAGCTAATAACCATAGAAAATGTAAACGACCTTTCAATCAATAGCATACTAATGCTGAATTCTTCAGTTTTGGATGATCACATTTAATTTGGTTTGATTTATGTAACGAATATGAAGACTGAACCAACGTCTATAGCCATAGTATTTAGAATATACTTACAGATACAGGACATCTTGTTGTATACAGTAATCTTTCGTTGATCCATCGACGTTGATTGGTTATGATTGGAAATTATGTTTGTATTAAAAGTCTCTTTATTCAAAACAACAATGTTTTATTTGAAACAACATACAATCACATGCCATCGATGTTTTATAAGCCTATTGTTTGCATGCTCCGGGGAAAAAAAGTAAATTGACAAACCAATAAATTTTACTGCAAGATATAGTGTACGTTCGACATTGAAATAAATGGAACGCATTCTTACACCATTTTTCGACGGAGCATACAAGCGGAAATGTTTTATTTAACGCCACACTCTTTTATTCTTAACTTCCGTTAAGCCTTCACGAATTTATAATGACAATAGAATAGATGAGATGATGATGTTTACTAACATTTATTTATCTACAATAGCGTTAAGTGCTTTATCGATTAATGAAATCGGATCCTGATAGGAAGTGAAGTGCGGCTGAGGGGAATGAAAAATGAAGAAGCCTAAAGTGACTACATAATTGATGGAAAGTTATCCGGTTGGGTGAAGTGAAATGTTTGACAATTGATTGTGATTAGTGGAGCTCTATGTACAAACACACACGAGTATACATCCACGAGATACATCATTGGTACACATACTCAATACACTCTAATAATGACGTCACAGTAATTTCTCTTGGTGGGCGCTACATTCTTCACCTTTCGATTAAAGTATGGAGGTGTTACGATGCGCTAGAGTCAATTACCAATATTAAAACTAGAATCTGAATTTGAATCGATCTAGGATTCATTAGAGAGACGAAGCTATGACTCTTCCTTATCCACTCCTTTCGACAATATAATCTTTCTGCTTTTTGAATTCTTACAATTTTAATTCGATTCAATTAAGGTGTACCCGTATCGTAGAATATGCATGTGCATGTTTATTCAATCCTTATAATCTTTGTTTTCTCTCATAACATTTTCAAGGACATTAATAAAGACAATGCATGTACATACATATAGTATGGACACGTATTGCGTACATACCTGACGTTTACGTGACTGGATATGAGGATACGAGAAGGGATACAAAGAAGAATAGCAGAAAAGTGAAATATAATATTTTTTTACATGATGGACGTGATTTCAAAAAGTGAAAGTATGTTCGGACATGTTTATATTCTTTAATATATCGGATATACGAAATAGAATTTCTTATTATTAACGAAAACTATGCATAAAAGAAATCGCAAATAATTGACCATCTTTTCTGTCTGCCACTTACCAATAAAAAGATAAATTCCTTTTACGATCCATCTATATACTTTCACAAGTAAAACCTCCAGATTATATAAAATGTAAGTACACTGTGTGGCATGAATAGTATTTTTGACTCTTCTGCGTACCTGTAATGGTGTTCATTGCAGATGCATTATTGATGAGTCGATGAGAGAATACCGTGCATACACGTCTAATTTGATCTATGTATTCTATAATATTTTCCGTATTTATAAATCCATCTTTACATTGTATACAATATAATTCCATCTAAAGATCAATAGACCTATAGATGTTTACGAGTTTTAGCAATTACTTAATTGATTTTGGTAATTGTGCGTATTCATATCAGTCTAATAATAATAATTATATGAGATTAGCTGATATTGACAGAAATTTATATGCGTGGCGTTACACATTTTGAAATTCATTAAACATTTCGAAAGACCACAAAACATTCACTGACGATGAATTATTATTTCGTTGATTTCATTTTTGTTTGTCATAGTTATCAGTTGTTGATGATTACTGTCGAAAGGTAAATAGTGTCGTAACGGGCGCCTATGGACACTAATAGTGGTCAGAAGAGTCGTAGTTATATATAATTATAATTGGGTCGAATAGAGTAAAAGTTACATAATTATTAGGACTAAAAAAGAGTCGAAGATAATATTAATCGATTTTTCACGTGAAAAGAACTACAATAGCGCAATAGCAGAAGCAAAATTAGAAAGATAGATTAAGCGCAGGAAGCGACGGAATGCTAAGCTTTTAAGTATTCGAAATTATATAAAACAAGTCGGATGTCTGACAATTATATGAGATTGCTCGTTGCGCCATAGGAAACTATTGGACCTTCCTTTTCCGCAACATTACGACAGTTAAATTCTTAATTGTTTAGGATTTAGGGCATCTAAATTTAAAGAAATTTATACCAATAACACTTAGTATCTGTATGTATATATATAATCGATAAGCTTGCATAATTTCGAAGACTTTGCCAATACGATATAATATGTATGTATACATATACATATTCTGCCGAAATGTTTGCTAAGACAATTATTAATTATCAACGCGTCGTACTAATATAGCGATGAAACAAGAAGTGCTAAAAGAGCGGTAGTTGAAATTCCGATTTTGGTAAAATCGATGCGGCATCAAACTATGGAGCATCTATTCAGAAGTAAAATAATTGTTATGAAAATAGGATCTTTGGAATCATGACGGCATTTTTGTAAGATGTATGTTCGTTTTAATTTTGTCGCGTGGCTTCATCAAGCATGTGAATAATAGTCCGAACATGATAGTTCATTAAAAATCGATTTTGACTAATAATGGACAATAACGAGAATACAGATTCTAACAATATTAAATAAAATTGGCCAATCGATCAATGCACAGTGTCCATTATACGTCGTTTCTTTAATAAGCTTACAAATGTTACTCTTAACGCACGTATCGTAAAAGAGCGACTTGCTTCCCATTATGCAAAAGTTAACATAATTTATTGTTTGACTTAACAATTTAACAGTTTCTTTATCTTTAACAACAACAGTAACAATATTTTCTCCTTCAACAATATACTTAAAATTTTTATTAGCACTTCCCACTTATGTGCCCATGTAATCTCGTTCCACATTATGCAGACAGAAAGTTTCCTATGGTTGGTAACGCATTCCATGGCTCTCTTTTATTATTTTACATCATCTCATCATGTAATAGTCCATCCTCTGTAGCGTAGAAACAGTCATATCATGTACATAAAGGTCAGTTCGCATAGTATTTACGGTCATAATCGCACAATGTGGATTTGTTTTTTTAATTCCATGTACATATTATTTATTGTAAAGGATTCCTCTACCCAGACATTTCGGGAAGTTCTCCAAACTGGTTAATTCACGCCATGTTAATAGAAAAAATAAAACGAGATTCGTAGAGAAAATTTTTTTCACTCATTACTATAATAATTAGACCATTAAATTCTGCGAACATGCGGCCAAGTTTAATTAATTTCACACGTTCTGACCAATGTGTACTGCATATACTATACGTGTACACGCATATTATGCTTTCCAATAGGGCCATTGAGAGTGAAATACAGTGGAGTCCGTTTTTAATGATATTCATACTATACGGTCGATGTAATAAGCAAAATGAAAATCCCATACGAATTTGTATAAGAATCAATCTTAAGGGGATAGGTACGACGCAACATGCGGTTGATCTTTATAAACGGAATCGTAATAACCGGACTCCGCTGTAGCTATAAAGTGAACCGTGTCGATTTTCGATCTCGTTTTAAAAATTCTGTTTCATTCGCGACGTTCTTTGATCTTGGAGACTTATTTACGATATACAGCAAGAACTTATATGGCTTATTCCAATGATGGATGTGTATTATTTATTCTAGTATTCTTCCGAATTCGTAAAAAAGTTTATTTTTTTGGAAACGTAATATTTCAATCCTTCCTAAAGGAACCATTACCGTTTTCATTTTCTTATTTTCCAGGTGGCTAAGGTAAAATATAATTTAATACGATCGAACGAAAATATTGGTGAAACCTATCATAGAACACCAAACATCCAGCGGCATCATACATCGAGATAAATCTGGAATTTCGTTAAAGATTCAACTGATACTTGCGTCTCTACGTACATCGGAAGAACCAGAATTATCGTCATTTTACATATTTCAAAATATTACTTTTTATTAACGAATTTTGACTCTCTATGTTTTTGAGCATGTTACGTCCTCAAAGTAAGTTTCTTTAGAATATTCCATTTTTGACCACGATATACATATGTATAATATATGTATATGTATAATATATAATATATTAAATATATATATCAATGCATATATACTAATTAATGTTATCTGACATATATTTAAATTTAATATTTATTTAGTATGGTACACATCAATTTTATTCGATAATATTTAAAGTAGGTTTCTTTTTTGATGTTTACTTCGTTATCATGAATTTGTCCCTTACGAGAACATAATAAGGGGCTTAGTATAGTTAGAAAGTTACGTGTTTCTTAAAGTTTACTCCATTACTACCTATTGCATTGTTGGTGCCTAACTAAGTTTAAGTTCTTTGTAATTTGGTTCCAACTGCATGGCTGATTTTGACGTTTGAATCGTCAGGATATGAAGTCGGTGCCGATAATAATCTATAAAATCACGATAACGATGCCACTTACCTCCGTGACGACAGTATACAAGAAGCTTAAGCAACATTTTGCAAAATCACACGACACAATTTTCATGCTTTTTATATAATATAAATCATAATATATATCCTCCATCTAAATCATTTAGTGTTTCTAGTTTAAAATTTTTGTTAAAAAAAATCTTTTAAGTTTCGTATTTCGTTTGAGTGTAAACTTTTTTTGTGGCATCCAAAACAAATGACTAAAAAGTTCATTTGGCATTCATTAGGAAAATAATTATCGATCGTCATGATGAAATTTCGAAAACTGCGACATTTTCTCGAATTTATAATGACGGGCGAGTTATAGGCACTAAATTTCTCACAAGGGTGACCCGTCGAACCCACCAAATTTCGAAATTATGATTATATTTCGAAGTGATAGTTGAAGCAAAGTGATGACGAAGAAGAAAAAATAATATACGGTTATACATATTTACCTTGAGGCACGATCGCTCATACTATGCGGTCGCATGTTATGCATTCACCGTTGTAAATGCAGTTAGGCGTGCTAATGCGGAATTTTTTAACTGGAAGTGACGGACACTTTCAAATCTTACTGTTTCATGTACGTATCTTCATTTTTCCTATAAGCTTCCACCAGATTGGTTAGACGGTTTATTCAGAGTTTTGGATACCGATATACGGCAAATTTTCTAGATGGTTGCACATGGATCGTCCCAAACCAGTAGTAATGGCAGCTATAAATGTTCCTACGTTATTTACATCTGGAACCTAAGTTCTCGCGTAAATTTTAAGTCAGTCAGTTTAATGGTTTGCCTAGAATATTGGATACACGTACTTGTCGCCACGCACGCTCATAGGCACACGCACATGTGTTTCTTTTCATGTAATGGTTTGCATGAAATGAGGTCGTGCCTAAAAATATGAAAAAGAAGGAAAAAAACTAGTAATCACCAAAATAAATAAAATAAAAGAAGAAAATAAAGATAATATTTAAGATTCAGTAAATACTTCGAGAAAACGAAAAACGCTGCGAATTAGTGAAATTTTCAATTTTCCAGGGTAGACAGCACGCTACCGAAATTAAGTTCCTCCTGAGTATCCACCATGAATCTGCGTAGCTCAACTTTTCGAAGATAGTTGAGTCGGGCTACAGTCGACTTCTCGTACGATGGAGCCTTTCTCTTGCGGAAGAGGCTATCTTCTAACATCACAGAACTGTTTCCATTTCTGCAATCTCCGTCCGTGTCGGCCTGTCCTCAGAAATCCTAAATTTCGTTCAACAAAGTTATTAACATTTTAATACTATATTTTATAATAAGAAATTTTGCATTTCTAGTTTGTCTGTGGTTTTACACATTCAGTCATACAGACTTACACATAAATGTATTTGTACTTATCATGTCAGAAGCATATACTTAAGTTATGTCCGTTATAGATTTGAAACCCCACACCGACATTTATCCACATTTTTAGACTTTGCATACAAAATATAACATCAAGAAAGCTGTCGCTTCTAAAAATATTACATCGATTTCTGGAAATTTTGCCATGGAGAACCTTAAGGATCTTTAAGAATCTCGGTGGTTCTACTGTGCGATAGGTACAATTTAACATTCCAGATTATTTGAAAGAGATAAGCGTGTGACGAAAGTGTTTATTAACCCATAAGACTGTAAGACTTTGAGAAGCTATTCTGATTTTGATTAGGGACAGAGAAGTTCCCGAGTCAAAATTGTAAATTGGCGTTGGTTCTTCAGATTCTAATGAAACCATTTTTGCTTCACTTTAATTCTAACAATCTGTTTTTAAACAATACATATCTTATCATTTTCGGTATCAACTTAGTTGGAATTTCAGTGTCATACTACGACCTATCTTAATGGTCTACGTTATACTGAAATGCTGCAAATAAATTCAAAAACTGGTTAATAAAATAATTTCTAATAACTTTTCTCTATTTACACTGTGACGTGATATTTTGATACATGACACAAAGTAGGCGAATTCGACTACATCGTTGGGTCTAATGGGTTACGGAGCAGTTTGGCTGAATTTATTTTAAGAATTTGTATTTATTTCCCTCTGCCAGCTCCTATGTGGTGGGGTTCTAGGTTCGAGAGACAAATAGCAAAAACTGAAATAATTAATTGGAGAGGTTCACCAAAAAAATCTACTGAAATTATTTTATCCAACATCGAACTATCGGAACCGAAATCTAGAGACGGATCTGATTTATTTTAAATATAAACATAATAACAATGAATACAAGTGATAGGTATGAAAAATAGATCGACATGGTACAGAACACAACTTGACAACACCTGAACGATATTGTGAAATAGCGTTCCCGTTGGAACAACACAACTCACGTACCCGTGTGCAAAGGTAGACGATTCCCTGAGGCGTGGACTGAACGATTAGACGCAAAACCGAAAGAAGAGAAAGAAGGAAGTGAGAGACCGATCCTCCGTTTGTTACCGGATTAACTATCCTCGGACCCGTAGCAATCAGGAAAGCGCAGGGGGTGACGCGTAAGAGTATGTGGAACAGAAAAGATCGGTTGATGTCTTGAATTAAAAAATAGCCAGAATATCTCTGAAAGTTTCTCACCGCTGTTTAGTAGCTCCTAATATCCACAGGAATACACTCTCCTGGGTTATAGATCCCTAAATGGATCACGATACGATAAATAATGTAAAACGTTATGCGACGGTAGCACATCTATCCCTGAGATAGGCCACGCTATGAGTGACGCTACAAATTTCCAATGATGCAGTAAAGAATTAGATATTCAGCTTTCCGCTGATAGTTTTCAATAGATCGGTCACACTTGTAACTCTTGTGTAAATTAGAAATTTTCAGCCGAATTCAGGTATTTTTCCACTCACTATCTCAATTTTTCTAGACTTATTAATTAATATCTTATAATCCAGATGGTGGAATACATTTAAATTTGACATAAGGATGCAGGAGCCTAAACTCTTTCGAATGAATCAAGAGACTCGGCCGAATCTCGCGCCAAGTACAGGTAACAGCTCGCAGAGACTCTTTACTTGAGTCAACTCTTATACCTGTGTTTGGAACGAAATATCTTATTATATCTCGCTATACATGAGAAAAAGTTATTGACACATTCACTATAGGAATTGAGGGTTCTGAATTGATTGCCACCATGTTCAATACGATTAGTGTACGAGATCAGGGCGTATTCAGATGGCGAGCGAGATGATTTTATTTCAGTTCCGTCGTCGTCGTCGTCTTCGCACGTCCATCTACTTTTTTACACGACAAATGGCGCTGACTGCTTTGCTTTCTTTACCTATTTGTACTCTGGATGGTGTTGGTAATTTACGATTACACAACACAATCAAATACACTTTGTACGTGAAGCTACCGTTCACACCGAATTTCCAGTTAATATAAGGCTGCTTTCACAATAGTATAGAATTATTAAGGCTTTCATGTGGAGCGCGTGTGTATACGTTGTGACGTGATTTTTCGAATCACGGCCCCAAGGCGGCTCCGGTTACCGATACAGATAACGTTCTCGATTTCTGGTTCCCTTCGGGTCGCCACCCTGCTCAGAAGCTACGCTCTCGGGTTGATTCGTATAGTTATGTCAAGGTTCTCGTAAGATTTCGTTATAGTTTGGTTAGTAGTATAAGTTGGAGAGTTCTGGACCAGGAGACCAGTAACCGACATATACCGACACTCCAGAACCTTCGAAGGTGGGTGTCCGTGCTAAGTTGCCGTCGTGAGCTCTACGATTTCCGGAAGTGACGTCACCAAGACCCCTCGATTCCAAGAATTTTCGCTCGATTCCGGAAATTTTGCGTCACATTCCGGGAATTTTGCGCTCGATTCCGGGAATTAGACACGATCGAAAACCTTCTAGAACATTCTAGAACCTTCTAGAACATTCTAGAACATTCTGGAAGCTTCGACGGTTCGTGTCCGTGCTAAGTCGGGAAGGTTCGCTCCCAGAGCCGGCGGTCCTCTCGCGAGACGTTTTGAGACAGCCCCTTGCCCCACACCCCGGAAAGCCATCCAGAAGCTTCGACGCCCTCAGCCCGTTTGACCTCGAACGTTATCTCGCAG
>NW_014333635.1:5742-7258 GCF_000341935.2 Cephus cinctus | reverse complement strand
GACGCAACTTCGTCGTCGTCGGAGGGCTAAGGAATATTCCGGAAGATGCATGAATCTTGACATCGAATCTCTGTAGGCGATTCGATTCCTAGAAATCTGCGGAACCTTCCATCCCCAATTTTTAACCCTTGAGAGTTTCCTATAAAAGGAGGAGCTGAACGTACCTTCGTTAGTTTGCTGCAACAATTTGGCTGATACCGCATAAGAGGAAACAGCGTGAGTTCAAGTACAGTTACTGTTAAGGAATATCACAGAAGATGAAGATGAATGATTTGGTCATTAACGTTTACAGTATAGAGTATGATAGTGGTCATGAGATAGTACCAATTTATCTAAGTCAGCAAAAGTCAAACAAGGAAGCGATTCATTTACTCATGTTAGAAACAAAAATTTATTCGAATGGAGATGACGTGGACATGGAACACGGTAGTGTTTATCACTTTGCTTGGATTCGAAATCTATCCCGTTTACTGAGTTCACAAATTTCAAAACATCGTGGTTTTATCAGACTGTGTGATCGATGTCTATGTCACTTTAGATTAGAAAGCTCTTTCGAAAAACATAGACTCGATTGTTCAAATATAAATAAATGCAGAGTCGTATTACCGGATGAAAAAGATAAAATTATGAAATTTAAAAATTATAAGTATAAAGAACCTGTTCCGTTTGCCGTTTATGCAGACATCGAGTGTATTTTAGAGCCAATTGCGGACAAGCCTAATTCGTTAAACACAACTCTCTATCAAAGACATGTTCCACACAGTATAGCGTACTATTTACAATGTAACTTCGATGACTCTATTTCTAAATTTAGAGCTTATCGTGGAAAAGATTGCGTGGAATGGTTTATGAATCAATTACAGGAATTAGCTCAAGTTGTAGAGTTTTACCTAAAACGTATCGTACCAATGGAATCTCTAAATTTCAAACAAAGAAATGAATTTTACTCGGCCAAGATTTGTCATGTTTGTGAAAAACCGTTTACACCTCAGAATGCCAAGCATCGTGATCATTGCCATTTTGCAGTCAAATATCGCGGTGCTGCGCATCAGGGTTGTAATTTGAACTATAAGAACTCACATACCGTTCCTGTCGTATTTCATAACTTATCTGGTTATGATTCACACTTCTTGATTAGAGCTCTAGCTACATCTGTCGAGGGTTCAATGAATCTCTTACCAGTAAACAAAGAAAGATATATATCTTTTACGAAGAGCGTCAAAGATACAATTGTAAATTTCAGATTTATAAAACGTACATATACGATTTTCACTACAACTATATAAAAAATACTTTTGGTGATAGAGCTAAATTGATGTATACCGACACCGATAGTCTAATATATTACTTTACAGTTCCGAATATATATGAGTATATTAAACGCGACTTAGATAAATTTGACACCTCAGACTACCCTCGGGATAACGTTTATGATATACCTTTGGAAAATAAAAAAGTATTAGGATTAATGAAGGATGAAAATAATGGAAAAATTATGATTGAATTTGTAGGATTG
>NW_014333635.1:2772-4954 GCF_000341935.2 Cephus cinctus | reverse complement strand
TTGCACCCGCTACGACTCAGTTCAAAAAATGTCTGACCACTACGTTCAGTTATTACCGCTCGTCTTTGTACCCATTGAATGGGTACAAAACGGATTTAAACAGAGCGCACGTATTACTGTAGAAAACGCTTTAAGAACGAGTGACGCTTTTTACAACCCTCTATGTGCCATTGATATAAATGGTGTTCTCGCCGTTAAAGAATATAATAATAATCAAATTTGGTTTAGAAAAATATAAGGTAAGCATTGAAGAATTATACGTATTATTCATTCTTTTATTTTTTCACTAATTTTAATTTGATTATAACAACAATTTTTTTGGTTTTACAGTAATGTGAACAACAGTAGAAGTAGTAGTAATAGTAGCAGTAGTAGCAGTAGTAGCAGTAGCAGCAGCAGCAGCAGCAGCAGCAGCAGCATTATAATAATGTACTAAATGAAAAAAAGAATATATATTATAACGGGGTGCCCGGCTCGCCTCGTCCCCGCTATAATTAATTTTGATCCATAGAGCCGGCAGGGAGCACTAGAGAGCTAGGAATTTCCGAAAAATTAGGAGTTCTGATCGGGATTCGAACCCGATACCTTCGGACTGCCAAGTCGAGCACTTACCACTGTGCTACTGAACCCACTGTCCGACCTGATAAGTCCTATTTATTTATTTTTCGGTCATTCCTAGGTGGTATCCCCTCCAACTCTGTAACGCCACGTTACAACTCCCCCGCCCTTAAACGCGAGATGCGGGTGCGAAGCATCCCATCGAGCGCAATCCCTGCTGCTCGGAATTTGCTTGGCCCACCCGCCCCTATCTCGCTAGTACCCTCTTATGACGTTAGGCGACGTCAAGCCCAGGCGATGCTCCAGTCGGTGCCCTCCGGTGTGGTCTTCAAGCGGCGGCGGTTGCAAGTAGGGAGGGACCCAGATACGGAGGGAAGCCTCAACCTCAACGCTATCTGCCTACCCAACGGCCGCTCCTAACTCTATCCACACACTCCGGAGAGGCCGTGCTGGTCACCTCATCGCCAAGTCGGTACCTGGGCCTCGATCGGAGGCCCCACGTTGGGCGCCATTTATAACGGGGTGCCCGGCCGGCTCCTCCCAGCTATAATTAATTTTGATCCATAGAGCAGGCAGGGAGCACTAGAGAGCTAGGAATTTCCGAAAAATTAGGAGTTCTGATCGGGATTCGAACCCGATACCTTCGGACTGCCAAGTCGAGCACTTATTACTGTGCCACTGAACCCACTGTCCGACCTGATAAGTCCTATTTATTTATTTCTCGGTCATTCCTAGGTGGTATCCCCTCCACCTCTGTAACGCCACGTTACAATATATAATAGTTTCTTTAAACATTATCTTCTTCTGAAAAAAATTATCCATTTCCGTACCTTGTCCCATCTCAGTGAAGCCTACAAATCTCACTTATCGATTCAGCTATTGTGCGAACCATCGAACTCTAATCATTTCACAAATAGCTTGTTCCCACGTTTCCTCAGTATCTTCTCCACAAGATATATGTCGGGATACTTGACGCTGGTAAGTTCATGCTCGTAGAAGCCGCCTTCGATGGGATGATCCTGGTAGTCCTTGAGATTGTACGTCACCGGATCGGTATTCTTCACTCGACTTACGGTGAAAATTTCGGTTGTCCAATTGGGTGTGTAGCCCTTCTCGAAGATGTGTTTAAATTTGCTGATTCGTACTCTGTCGCCGACTTTAAACTTTGGTCGTTTAAGTGTGGTCTTGACTTTGAATTTCTTGTACACCCGTTGTAGTAAATCCTTCTCGTTACGAGCAGTCACATCCGTCGGTTTCATACCAATGGTGCGATGCTTACTGCTATTGTAAGAGGATACCAAGTCCGATAAGATATCCAGCCACCGGTGATTGCCCTGCAGGCTAAACTGCATCCACATCTTACTTTTCAGCGTACGATTAAAGCGCTCGCAGATCGATGCCTTCAAGTTACTGAACGTCGAGTACAGGGTAATACCGTGCTTTTGCATAAGATCCTTGAATTCGGAATTGTAAAACTCTCGACCTTGGTCAACATGCAATTTCTTCGGAATTCGACCCTTCGTCAGTACAGATCTCATAGCTGCTGTTACGTCTCTAGCGTTCTTGCTCTTGGTCGGCACGGCCCAAGCAAACTTTGAAAATATGTCGATGACGGTGAGCAGAT
>NW_014333635.1:0-183 GCF_000341935.2 Cephus cinctus | reverse complement strand
TACGAGTCGGCAATCGTCAATCTCGACGACGAAGATGGTCCAGGCACACACTGGGTCGCGTACAAGAAGCTGAACGAACAAGTCGTTTATTTCCACAGTTTCGGCAATCTTCGACCGCCGCTAGATCTTATCGAATATCTCGGTGTTGGTAGTGTAAAGTACAATTACGAGCGATATCAGCAG
>NW_014333634.1:7623-8296 GCF_000341935.2 Cephus cinctus | reverse complement strand
ACAGATTGCGATATTTTTGGAACAGCCTGGGACTGTCTGGGACAGACTGGGAACGACTGGAATTTTTGTAGAACAGTTTGGGACTGTCTGGGACCGTCTGAGACAGACTGGGATATCTTTGGAACAGCCTGGGGCTGTCTGGAACAGTCTGGGACAGTCTGGGACCGACTGGTATATTTTTCGAACAGTCTAGGACAGTCTGGGTCTGTCTGGGACCATCTGGGACACAGTGTGATTTTTGTGGAACAGCCTGGGTCTGTCTGGGACGGTCTGTGACAGTCTGGGACCGACTGGGATATTTTTGTATCAGTCTTGGGCAGTCTGGGACAGACTGGGACCGACTGGGATTTTTTTGGGACAGTTTGGGACAGTCTGAGAAAGGCTGGGACCGACTGGAATTTTTTTGGAACAGTCTAGGACAGTCTGGGACAGACTGGGATTTTTTTGGAAAAGTCTGGGACTCTCTGAGACCGTCTGGAACAGCCTGGGATACTTTTGGTACAGCCTGGGACTGTCTGGGGCAGTCTGGGACAGCCTGGGACCGACTGGGATTTTTTTGGAACAGTCTAGGTCAGTCTGGGACCGTCTGGGACCGATTGTGATTTTTTTGAAACAGTCTGGGACTGTCTCGGACCGTCTGGGACAGACTGGGATATTTTTGGAACAGCCTGGG
>NW_014333634.1:5422-6556 GCF_000341935.2 Cephus cinctus | reverse complement strand
CAGCCTGGGACTGTCTGGGACGGTCTGGGACAGTCTGGGACCGACTGGGATATATTTGGAACAGTCTAGGACAGTCTGGGGCAGACTGGAACTGACTTTCATTATTGTGGAACATACTGATAACGTCTGGGACAGCCTGGGACAGATTGGGACTTTTTTGGTTCAGTCTGGGGCTGTCTGGGACCGCCTGGGACCGTGGAACAGTCCGGGACTGTCTGGGACAGTCTGGGCCGTCTGGGAAAGCCTGCGATGGTCTGGAATTTTTTTGGAACAGTTTTTGGACAGTCTGGGACAGACTGGGACCGTCAGGGATATTTTTGGAACATCCTGTGACTGTCTGGGACAGTCTGGGACCGACTGGGATATTTTTGGAACAGTCTAGGACAGTCTGGGGCAGTCTGCAACAGTCTGGGACCGACTGGGATACTTTTGGAAAAGTTTAGGTCAGTCTGGGACAATCTGGGACCTGATGCGATATTTTTGGAACAGTCTAGGACAGTCTGGGACACACTGGGACCGACTGGAGTTATTGTGGAACAGTCCGGGACTGTCTGGGACAGTCTGGGCCGTCTGGGACAGCATGCGATGGTCTGGAATTTTTTTGGAACAGTTTTTGGACAGTCTGGGACAGACTGGGACCGTCAGGGATATTTTTGGAACATCCTGTGACTGTCTAGGGCAGTCTGGGACCGACTGGGATATTTTTGGAACAGTCTAGGACAGTCTGGGACACACTGGGACCGACTGGAGTTATTGTGGAACAGTCCGGGACTGTCTGGGACAGTCTGGGCCGTCTGGGAAAGCCTGCGATGGTCTGGAATTTTTTTGGAACAGTTTTTGGACAGTCTGGGACAGACTGGGACCGTCAGGGATATTTTTGGAACATCCTGTGACTGTCTAGGGGGAACAGTCTAGGACAGTCTGGGACAGTCTGGGACAGTCTGGGACAGACCGGGACCATCCGCTTTTGTCTTGGAACATTCTCGGACCGTCTGGGTCAGACTGGGACCGTCAGGGATATTTTTGGAACAGTCTGGGGCTGTCTGGGACCGCCTGGGACCGGCTGGGGTTGTTTTGGAACAGTCTGGGGGAGTCTGGGTCTGTCTGGAAGAGACTAGGACCATCTGGAATATT
>NW_014333634.1:1733-5173 GCF_000341935.2 Cephus cinctus | reverse complement strand
TCTGGTACAGTCTGGGACAGTCTGGGACAGACTGGGACCGACTGGAATTTTTTGGAAAAGTCTGGGACTGTCTTGGACCGTCTGGAACAGCCTGGGATATATTTGGAACAGCCTGGGACTGTCTGGGACAGTCTGGGACAGACTAGGACCCTCTTGGATTATTCTGGAACAGTTTGATAAATTCTGGAACAGCCTGGGACAGATTGGGATATTTTTGGAACAGCCTGGGACGGTCTAGGACAGTCTCGGATACACTGGGTCCGACTGAGACTTTTTTGTAACAGTCTGGGACTGCCTGGGACAGTCCAGGACCGACTGTGATATTTTTGGAACTGCCTGGGTCTCTCTGGGACAGTCTCGGACAGTCTGTGACAGTCTCGGCAGTCTGGGACCGTCTGGGACAGACTGGGACCGTCTGGAATTTTCTTGGAAGAGTCTGGTACAGTCTGGGACAGTGTGGGACAGTCTGGGACCGATTGGGATATTATTGGAACAGCCTGGGACCGTCTGGGACAGTCTGGGACAGACTGGGACCGAGTTGGATTATTCTGGAACAGTCTGACAAATTCTGGGACAGCCTGGGACAGATTGGGATATTTGTGAAACAGCCTGGGAGAATCTGGGACAGCCTGGGACCGACTGGTACAGGCTGGGATATTTTTGGAACAGTCTGGGGCTGTCTGGGACTGTCTGGGACAGCCTGGGATATTTTTGGAACATTCTGGGACTGTCTGGGACAGTCTGAGACAGACTGGGACCGAGTTGGATTATTCTGGAACAGTCTGACAAATTCTGGGACAGCCTGGGACAGATTGGGATATTTGTGAAACAGCCTGGGAGAATCTGGGACAGCCTGGGACCGACTGGTACAGGCTGGGATATTTTTGGAACAGTCTGGGGCTGTCTGGGACGGTCTGGGACAAGCTGGGATATTTTTGGAACAGTCTAGGACAGTCTCGGACAGACTGGGACCGACTTGGATTCTTGTGGAACAGTCTGGGGCATTCTGGGACCGTCTGGTACAGGCTGGGATATTTTTGGCACAGTCTGGGTCTGTCTGGGACCGTCTGGGAAAGACTGGAATATTTTTGGAACAGCCTTGGACAGTCTGGAACAATCTGGGACAGACTGGAACCGACTTGGATTATTCTGGAACAGTCTGATAAATGCTGGAACAGCCAGGGACAGATTGCGATATTTGTAAATTCTGGAACAGCCTGGGACAGATTGGGATATTTTTGGAACAGCCTGGGACTGTCTGGGACAGTCTGGGACAGACTAGGACCCTCTTGGATTATTCTGGAACAGTTTGATAAATTCTGGAACAGCCTGGGACAGATTGGGATATTTTTGGAACAGCCTGGGACTGTCTGGGACAGTCTGGGACAGACTAGGACCCTCTTGGATTATTCTGGAACAGTTTGATAAATTCTGGAACAGCCTGGGACAGATTGGGATATTTTTGGAACAGCCTGGGACTGTCTGGGACAGTCTGGGACAGACTAGGACCCTCTTGGATTATTCTGGAACAGTTTGATAAATTCTGGAACAGCCTGGGACAGATTGGGATATTTTTGGAACAGCCTGGGACGGTCTAGGACAGTCTCGGATACACTGGGTCCGACTGAGACTTTTTTGTAACAGTCTGGGACTGCCTGGGACAGTCCAGGACCGACTGTGATATTTTTGGAACTGCCTGGGTCTCTCTGGGACAGTCTCGGACAGTCTGTGACAGTCTCGGCAGTCTGGGACCGTCTGGGACAGACTGGGACCGTCTGGAATTTTCTTGGAAGAGTCTGGTACAGTCTGGGACAGTGTGGGACAGTCTGGGACCGATTGGGATATTATTGGAACAGCCTGGGACCGTCTGGGACAGTCTGGGACAGACTGGGACCGAGTTGGATTATTCTGGAACAGTCTGATAAATTCTGGGAGAGCCTAGGACAGATTGGGATATTTGTGGAACAGCCTGGGACGGTATGGGACAGTCTGGGACAGTCTGGGACAGACTGGGATTCTTCTGGAACTGTCTGGGACAGTCTGGGACAGCCTGGGATATTTTTCGAACAGCCTGGGACTGTCTGGGACAGTCTTGGACAGACTGGGACCGTCTGGAATTATCTTGGAAGAGTCTGGTACAGTCTGGGACAGTGAGGGACAGTCTGGGACCGACTGGGATATTATTGGAACAGCCTGGAACTGTCTGGGACAGTCTGTGACATACTTGGGATACATTTGAGTCAGCCTAGGACAGTCTGGGACAGAGTGGGACCGACTGGGCTATTTTTGGAACAGCCTAGGACAGTCTGGGACTGTCTGGCACAGTCTGGGACAGACTGGGACCGACTGGGAATATTCTGGAACAGTCTGGGACAGTCTGGAACAGCCTGGGACAGTCTGGGATATCTTTGGAACAGCCTCGGTCAGTCTGGGATATATTTGGAACAGTCTAGGACAGTCTGGGACCGTCTGGGACAGACTGCGATATTTTTGAAACAGTCTGGGACAGACTGGGACCGACTGGGATTCTTATGGAACTGTCTGCAACAGTCTGGGACAGTCTGGGACAGCCTGGGACAGTCTGAGACATTTTTGAAGCAGCCTGGGACAGTCTGGGACAGCCTCGGACAGATTGAGATATTTTTGGAACAGCCTGGACAGTCTGGGACAGTCTGGGATATATTTGGAACCGCCTGGGACTGTGTGGGACCGTCTGGGACAGTCTGTGACAGTCTCGGCAGTCTGTGAACGTCTGGGACAGACTGGGATATTTTTGGAACAGCGTGGGACTTTCAGTGACAGTCGGGGACAGATTGGGACCGACTTGGATTATTCTGGAACAGTCTGATAAAGTCTGGGACAGCCTGGGACAGATTGGGATATTTTCGGAACAGTCTGGGACTGTCTGGGACAGTCTGGGACCGACTGGGCTATTTTTGGAACAGCTTGGGACCGTCTGGGACTGTCTGGGACAGTCTGGGACCGACTGGGATATTTTTGGAACAGTCTAGGAAGGTCTGGAACAGACTGGGACCGACTGGTACAGGCTGGGATATTTTGGAACAGTCTGGGGCTGTCTGGGACAGTCTGGGACAGTCTGGGACAGACTGGGACCGACTGGGATTATTTTGGAACGGTCTGGGACTGTCTGGGACAGTCTGGGACCGACTGGGATATTTTTGGAACAGTCTAGGAAGGTCTGGAACAGACTGGGACCGACTGGTACAGGCTGGGATATTTTGGAACAGTCTGGGGCTGTCTGGGACAGTCTGGGACAGTCTGGGACAGACTGGGACCGACTGGGACAGACTGGGATATTTTTGGAACAGCCTGGGACTGTCTGGGACATAATGGGACTGTCTGGCACCGTCCTGGACAGATTGGGTTATTTGTGGAACAGCCTGGGACAGTCTGGGACAGTCTGGGACAGTCTGGGACAG
>NW_014333634.1:440-510 GCF_000341935.2 Cephus cinctus | reverse complement strand
GAACAGCCTGGGACAGTCTGGGACAGTCTGGGACAGTCTGGGACAGTCTGTGGCCGACTGGGATATTTTG
>NW_014333634.1:0-223 GCF_000341935.2 Cephus cinctus | reverse complement strand
GGGACCTACTGGGATTTTTTTGGAACAGTCTGGGACTGTCTGGGAACGTCTGGGACAGACTGGGATATTTCTGGAACAGCCTAGGACTGTCTAAGACAGTCTGGGACAGACTAGGATGTTTTTGGAACAGCCTGGGACGGTCTAGGACAGTCTCGGATACACTGGGACCGACTGACATGGAAACCCCCCCAACCCGACCCCACCGATTTCAATAATTTTTTGA
>NW_014333633.1:13889-14058 GCF_000341935.2 Cephus cinctus | reverse complement strand
AATAATTCTATACTATTGTGAAAGCAGCCTTATGTCAACTGAAAATTCGTTTTGAACGGTAGCTTTACGTACAAAGTGTATTTGATTGTGTTATGTATTCGTAAATTACCAACACCATCCAGAGTACAAATAGGTAAAGAAGGCAAAGCAGTCAGCGCCATCTGTCGTG
>NW_014333633.1:0-13602 GCF_000341935.2 Cephus cinctus | reverse complement strand
TTCCAAACACAGGTATAAGGAGTTGACTCGAGTAAAGAGTTTCGGCGCGCTGCGCCCTGTACAGCCGATTGCCTGTACTTGGTGCGAGACTCTACCGAGTATCTTGATAATCTCTGTCTACCTAGATCGCTCGCTGTGGCGATGGTACACGCTGAATGCGGGGAGGTTAACGGGGAGAAAACTGCGGGACATTAATGCCGTCCTTGGGTGGAGCTAGTAGGAAGTGTGAGTAGGGCGACCGGCAGTGGCGACTGGTGGCAAGTAAGCCAGGCCGCCGCGTAGAGAGGGTAGCCTATTCCCAGCGCTTGGGACAGCATGTCTGTCCAGAGTCCAGGCGTCCCGTATAAGAGTGTCTCAGACAATTTCAACAGCGTCCACATAAGTCCCTCTCACTCGCAGTTAGTGAAGTCCCAGAGATAGCCTGCACTGCGTATATGAGCGTCTCACTTGCTTCTAGCTCTAGTCGCCCATAAGACCCTCTCACTCGCTGCCAGCAGTGGCCTGCGGATTATAACAAGAGAGCCTAATGTTTGGAGTGAGAGGCTCTTATCGGCGACTCGCGCTAGAGCCAAGTGAGACGTTTTTATACGCGCTACGCCAGCGCTGCCAGCGAGTGAGAGGGTCTTATGGGCGACTAGCGCTAGACACAAGTGAGACGCTGTTATACACAGTGCAGGGTATCTCTGGGACTCCACTAACTGCGAGTGAGAGGGACTTATGCGGACTCTGTTAAAATTGTCTGAGACACTCTTATACCGGACGCCTGGACTCTGGACAGACATGCCGTCCCAAGCGCGGGGAATAGGCTACCCTCTCCACGCGGCGGCCTGGCTTGCTTGCCATCAGTCGCCACTGCCGGTCGCCCTACTCACGCTTCCTACTAGCTCCACCCAAGGACGGCATTAATGTCCCGCAGTGTACGCTCTGGGGAACTGCATAAGAGATGGAACGCTGTACGGCGTCAACGGGGTAAATTATAAAAACAATTCGCTCTCGAGCTTGTGACAAACGCTTGTGTAGAGATACCGCCTGACGGTTGCGGTATTCCAGAAATTGATAAATTTCAAAGCTACCTGGCCCCGAAGGGTATAGCCATTGTCTTTTACGAATTTGACAGTATAGGCAGAGGTCAAAAACCACTGTACGACGGATCGCAAGTAGTTGATAGCGCGTACGGTTCAGAAAAACCACGGCCGACATTCCGCATCCTGTAATATAATAATTCGAAACACTATCAGCCTATTTTAAATATGCGGGGTGCGGTCGGGAGTCGTGGTTTTTGTGTACCATGTAACACGGCTTACACGCACGAGGCAGAGCATAAGTGCTCCCACAAATGTATTAGGTGTTTTGGAAAACCACTCTGTGATACGACTCTTCCACCTTGAATTGTTGCGTATGTCATAGGTATTTTTTCGTTCAAACCTGTTTCGATAATCATATAAACACTCTATTTATCAAACAGAAGGGAAAAGAAAAGAGCGTATGCCAGGCCGTTCGCAGCTGTCCACAGTCTCTCAGACCTCTTCAAACAGCGATACGTAAACACTCTTGCGATAAGGTGCACTGTAGAGTCTGCAGGAACGTTAACAAAGCAGGACATCAGTGTTACGTCAGACAGGTAAAATAGGCGCCCGTGGAAAAAAACATTCTATTCATTTTTTACGATTTTGAAACACAGCAGATACAGAAGCTGCCTGGCAACGACACGGTACGCATCCACACGCCAAACTTGTGCGTCGTTCAGCAAGTGTGCACAGCATGCATAAACGATACAGATCTCGCGAGGGTATGCTCGTTTTGTGGTGTACACGAGTACATCTTTGAAGAGGATCCCGTAAGGCAGTTTGTAGATTTCGCGTGCAATCCTAAAAGAAAATCGTTTCAGCACGTGATCTGTGTGGCGCATAGCGCCAAGGGTTTCGATGAGGAGCTTATACTACGGCATATCGTGCAGTGTAAACGAAGAACTCTAAAACCACCGACGGTACTCAGCGGTACGAGTATCATAATGATGAAGACGGATCGTGTAACTTTCATAGACAGGCGTAATTATTTTCACATGCCGCTGAGTGCACTGGAAAAAGCTTTCGGTCTTGCGGGCGTGGGTGGTTTGAAACAAAAGGGTGTCTTTCCACATCTATTCAACACACTCGAGAATCAGCATTATATCGGACCGCTACCGGCACTCGAGTTTTATTCGCCCGATACGATGCCATCGGCTCAACGTAATCAGTTCTTAGCGTGGTATAACGAACAGCTCTCTGCGGGATACGTATTTAACTTTCGAACCGTGTTTATTGATTACTGTAGATCCGACGTCACCATTCTCAGACAGGCATGCGTTTCTTTCCGCGAAATGTTTCTTCAGCATGGCAACGTTTGCCCTTTTTCGGAGAGCACCACTATAGCCTCGGCGTGTTCGAGAGTTTTTCGGAAAAACTTTTTGCGGGACGAACAGATAGCTATTATACCGCCGGGTAGGTACCGCTACTGTGAGAAATCGCTACTAGCTCCTTTCGCTGGAGCGTTGTTTGGGATGTTCCATAGTTCACGCAGGGCGCTCTCGAGAGTACCGTCTACCGGAAGGTACGCCCGTCGACGGATACTACCCGGACACCGAAACAGGCTTGCGACACGTATTTCAGTTTCAGGGCTGCTTCTGGCACGGGTGCCCAAAATGCTATCGTATGAACAGAGATAGACGGTTGCACACGGGTGAAACCATGGACGCGCGCTTCGAGAGAACACAGGCAACGAACGATAAGATTCGGTTTCTCGGTTACGAGCTGATGGAAATCTGGGAGTGCGAAATCAACCGCTGGATAAACGATCCGGAACAGGCCGATTTATATACAGCGATGAATGAGAAACCGCTAGTATCACAAGCGCCGCTCGAACCCCGCGATGCTTTTTTCGATGGTCGTACAGGGAACACCGTCAGTTTTTATGAAGTTGAGGGGTGTGAGAGGATACACTACGTAGATGTGTGCTCGCTCTACCCCATCATATCGAAAACGGGGAAACTCCCTGTAGGCCACTTTAGAGTATACGTGGGCGATGACTATCGCGAGCTAACGGGTGATCGCAATAACATCGATAGCCTGGAGGGTCTGATTAAGTGTGTCGTGTCACCACCGCGAGATCTGTATCAGCCTGTGTTACCGACGCGTATGCACGGTAAACTGCTCTTCGCACTATGCCGTTCCTGTGCAGAGTCTACGCTACAGGGTCCGTGTCCTCACGAGAATTCTAAGGATAGAGTATTCGAAGGGACCTGGGTTGTGGACGAGGTACCGTACGTAAGAGGTATGAAATAATGATGATACACGACATATGGCAGTACGAGATTACCCAGTACGATCCGATGACGCGGTCGGGCGGTCGTTTTTCCAATTACATAAATACCTTCCTAAAGATTAAGCAGAAGGCTAGCGGCTGGCCGCGCGAGTGTAGCGACGACGACAAGGCCAAGAAGCTGTATATAGAGGAGTACGATCGGGTCGAGGGTATTCGTCTAGACCCTGGTAATATAAAATCAAATCCCGGTCTGCGGGCAGTTGCCAAATTATGTCTGAATTCCTTTTAGGGCAAGTTTGGGCAAGCCGAAAATCTGCCTAAGACGGAAATCGGAACAATTCGTCAGAAGCTCGTGAGTCTGCTCACGTGTCCAGAGGTCGAAATTATGGGTATCCTACCCGTAGATGACGAAGTACTCTGCGTGAACACGAGTAGCACGAGCGAATCGGTGATACCCACAGTGTACACAAACGTCGTTATAGCCGCGTACACCACGGCTCAAGCTCGCCTTAAGTTGTATGACTATCTCGAGAAATTAGATCGATGTGTACTGTATTCCGACACCGATTCGTGTATATACGTATCGGGTGGTCGTCACACCGATAACGCTTACGAGCCGCCACTCGGCAGTCTTTTGGGCGATTTAACGGACGAGCTGGAGTCGTACGGTGCTGGTAGTTATATCACGTCTTTTGTATCGGGAGGCGCGAAATTTTACACGTACCGCGTGCGTAAGCCAGACGGTTCTCACGTCGAGGTCTGTAAGGTCAAAGGTATCACGATCGACCAAGCGACGAGGTTAGCCATTAATTACAATTGGATACGCTCTTATGTAACGGTAGACACCAGCGAGACTGTCGTTTTACCCTATGACGCGATACGTCGTACTCCGTTTCACGACGTGGTGACGCTTCGGATCTCTGCCATACGGCTTTACGTAGCTAATATTACAAAAAAAAAAAAAATGGTACAAATGTATATAACACCCTGAACAATAATATTAATAATAATAAAACGTATTTATTTGAAAAACAAAAAAAAATCTCTTTTATCGATCTATTCTCGAAGGCTCTACCAACCCGCTCACGTTATTTTTTTTTTTCAGCGGCGCTTCGGACATGCTAGCCGTGCATGCTGGCTAGCGATACGGTTGACGAACACACACATCTGCGATTAGCTCACAGGAATGCGCTGAGCTCACCTGGACGAGGGGCTAGTAACGTCGTTGGTAAGAGCTAGCACAGGCGCGCGACGTACGAGCCTCACGCGTGTGGCGCGCCCACCGCGGCCCGGACCCCGCTATGGCGGAGGGGGGTGTAAAGTCCAATAGACTCTTTAATAGTATATTCGTAAAGAGCACCGCTAAATAGCCTCATTTGGCATAATGGACACGCGGTGGAGCACCCGTGAACGTCGATGGTCTGTGGACTAACGGGGAGCGGGAAGACGTTTTTCGTAAAGTAATTCCTACGGTTCATCGGATCATGAGCGACGTGCGCTTCTCGCGTAATCTCTTTTACTCTGCAGAGTGGCAGGAGGGATATAGGAAGTACGGGAACGGTATAGAGTTTCACGAGGGACTACCGCAGAACACCGATTACGGCAACGATCCACGCCCGAAATTCGTCATCATTGACGATCTCATGAGGGAATCGTCCAATAACACGGTGGTCGACCTTTTTACCAAAGGCTGCCATCATAGGAACATCAGCGTTATCTTTATCAGGCAGAATCTCTTTCATCAGGGGCCCGGACAGCGCGATATCTCGTTGAACGCCAACTACATCGTTGTATTTAAAAATCCGCGCGACAGAGCGCTGATACAGCATCTGGCGAGACAGGTGTTTCCTGAAAATCCGCGCTTCGTACAGGAGGTCTACCGCGATTCCACGGCCCAACCACATGGTTATCTACTACTCGATTTGAAGCAATCGACCCCCCGATAACTGTCGCTTTCGCACGTGCGTGTTTCCTTCGGACCCGTTCCACTGCGTGTACCTACCGCGAAAGGGTATAAAGGGCGGGTACACCGATCGAGACGTACCAGTCATTCGGTTGTAATGGTATCCAGCGCACGCTGCTCTATAGGGCGCAAACACGCCACAGTGTTAAAGGCTATTTGCCATCTGGATAGCAAACAACGCAGCACTTTGTTACGAGCGGCCGACTCACGGCTCGTCAACTGCACATGCGAATGCGCTCTGAATATTCTACGTAGTAACGTGCCTCTCAAACCGACTCAGAAACGTCGCTTTCACGAAACAGAAAACAGAAAACGAAACAGAAAACACGCGCTGCTGTTGAGACGTTTATCCAGGCTGGGTTCCGCCGTGAAAACTAGAAAACGTCTTATCGTTCAGAGCGGTGGTTTTATACCTCTTCTACTAGCGCTGATACTGGGCACCGTCATATCGAAACTCATAGGGGGAAGCGGATAGGGGTATACGCCGCGAAGAGAGAGATCGAGATGGAGAACGCCAAAAAGATAGCTCTCATCCCTCAGGAGAGCGTGGAGCACCAGCACCACCGTGCGATGCCTCATATGTTCCACCACCACCACCACCACCAGCAGCAGAGTGTTGACACCGTAAACACCGTGCAGACATCTGGGACCCCCTTAAGCAGATTAGACGCATCGATGAAGGAGATCCTACACTCGCCGAATTTCATTGACGAGCGCGAAAAGTGGAAGATGTACAATCAGGTGCTGCAGCGTTATCTACACTTTATCGAGGACCTGCGAAATAACGCCGACGAGAATAGACGGGGCGATAACGATGACAAGAAAAAAAATAACAATTCTGCGGTGGATAATGCCAGGAGCTCGACCGACGATGGTGACGACGACATCATCGCTAGCGTACCCCAAAAGTACAGAACTAAGGCTAAGCTCTTACTAGGAAGGTTGCGCAACGCTGGCTGGCCACGTCGTCCAATAACACGGTGGTCGACCTTTTTACCAAAGGCTGCCATCATAGGAACATCAGCGTTATCTTTATCAGGCAGAATCTCTTTCATCAGGGGCCCGGACAGCGCGATATCTCGTTGAACGCCAACTACATCGTTGTATTTAAAAATCCGCGCGACAGAGCGCTGATACAGCATCTGGCGAGACAGGTGTTTCCTGAAAATCCGCGCTTCGTACAGGAGGTCTACCGCGATTCCACGGCCCAACCACATGGTTATCTACTACTCGATTTGAAGCAATCGACCCCCCGATAACTGTCGCTTTCGCACGTGCGTGTTTCCTTCGGACCCGTTCCACTGCGTGTACCTACCGCGAAAGGGTATAAAGGGCGGGTACACCGATCGAGACGTACCAGTCATTCGGTTGTAATGGTATCCAGCGCACGCTGCTCTATAGGGCGCAAACACGCCACAGTGTTAAAGGCTATTTGCCATCTGGATAGCAAACAACGCAGCACTTTGTTACGAGCGGCCGACTCACGGCTCGTCAACTGCACATGCGAATGCGCTCTGAATATTCTACGTAGTAACGTGCCTCTCAAACCGACTCAGAAACGTCGCTTTCACGAAACAGAAAACAGAAAACGAAACAGAAAACACGCGCTGCTGTTGAGACGTTTATCCAGGCTGGGTTCCGCCGTGAAAACTAGAAAACGTCTTATCGTTCAGAGCGGTGGTTTTATACCTCTTCTACTAGCGCTGATACTGGGCACCGTCATATCGAAACTCATAGGGGGAAGCGGATAGGGGTATACGCCGCGAAGAGAGAGATCGAGATGGAGAACGCCAAAAAGATAGCTCTCATCCCTCAGGAGAGCGTGGAGCACCAGCACCACCGTGCGATGCCTCATATGTTCCACCACCACCACCACCACCAGCAGCAGAGTGTTGACACCGTAAACACCGTGCAGACATCTGGGACCCCCTTAAGCAGATTAGACGCATCGATGAAGGAGATCCTACACTCGCCGAATTTCATTGACGAGCGCGAAAAGTGGAAGATGTACAATCAGGTGCTGCAGCGTTATCTACACTTTATCGAGGACCTGCGAAATAACGCCGACGAGAATAGACGGGGCGATAACGATGACAAGAAAAAAAATAACAATTCTGCGGTGGATAATGCCAGGAGCTCGACCGACGATGGTGACGACGACATCATCGCTAGCGTACCCCAAAAGTACAGAACTAAGGCTAAGCTCTTACTAGGAAGGTTGCGCAACGCTGGCTGGCCACGTATCTCGTGGAGTAAACAGGGCGTTACGCGTATCGGTGGAGCCGTCGTGCAGGACGCCAACATCGTGGATTTAATCAGCGACGCTATGCGTTAGAGAAAAACAGCGAGACCGGTGGGGAGTCAGCAGTTTACGCGGTTCTTCCGTACTGCTGGTATACCGCGCGAATTTATCGGTAATCAGCGTCTATGGTGGGAGGAGAGCAACACGACGTCTCTCAGTAACCAGACACCGCGCCGTGTAAAAATCGTACCGCGCCCTATCGAGCCGCCTCAGAGCTAGTCTACAGAGGAGGAATTTCGCGAGGCGTTTCAGGAAGTGTTTAGAGACTCCGGGAATGAAGAGCTCAGAAGAGCTTAGAAGATCTCGCCGGCAAGGAGATTGACGGTATTTTTTACGAAGAGGGGCTCGTTCCAGTTCGCAAGGACCAAAATGTACTGGTCAGCTGGATCGGTTACCCCGAGAAATTCAATTCGTGGATACCGGCGTCCCGCTTAAAGAGCAATGAAGGACCAATTTTATCTCGTTCTCCCTAGTAACAGCAGTATGTCGTACTATCCCGAAAATGAAACTACCAGTTTTACGACGCATCTACCACATCAGATCGAATTACACGGGACATGGTCTGTTGCTCTTGTTGAAATACAGATCCCTATGACCTTCCTTCACGTGCCCGCAGCGCTAAAAGACTGGGATCATGTGGGCGTGGTCACCACCCGCACCAAACCAAAGAAGAACCACAATGAACCGATAGTCTGCTTTATGATGACGGGTTCTAATGTAGCGCGGGGTGTTTATGATGACGTAAAGACACTCGTTGACGAAATAAACGCTACCAGGGCTATGACGGGTCGTCTGAAATTAGAGCTTTGTAGAGGCGGTACGTGAGCGTATCGTTCGTCTCTACCGATAACGATCTAGACGATCCGCACGAGCTGAGACTCTGCTGATCATCGGCGCGCATCCTAGGCTTTACCGATTCGGTCGTGGTATCGAAAGCAGAGCCCGTTGTGATGGCCAATTAACCGGCTAGTCTGATCAACGCTCCACCCAAGATGCTTTTCGTTTACACCGACGTCTGCGAGCCGTATATCACCAGAGACGTTCAAACGCCCCTACTCCGCGTGGTTCCCCTCCAGACAGATAACAAATACGCGTACGCTGCCGTAAAAGTGCTCTCGTTTTCACCGTTAAAGTACATACCGCTGCTCCGCACGATTTTTCAAACGATCGACATCGATATAAGAGAACACCTGGGCGACCCTATACCATTCGAATCAGGGACGCTTTCCGTAACACTACACTTTAAAGGGCTGGACTGATGGCTCGTTACACCTATTACTACGACTCGCAGATAGGTGGGGGGCACTCTGCGAAATTTCGGGTGTTCACGGGGTCGCCGTATCAGTGAGGGCATGGTAATGGTAGATTTCTCGGTGATCTGTTTCGGCGCGTGCTACCCCTACTATCGAGAGGGGCCCGAGCCGTCAGTAAGAAGACGGTGCGCGCTGTCATGAATATCTTAACAGACGTCAGCTAGCGCGGCGCTCCGCTGAAACAGGCGTTTCGCACCAGGGCCACCGAATCGGGTATGAATCTTAAACGTAAGGCGGAGGCAAAAATTGAAGAGCTGAATGAAAGGATCGCGTTATAAAGCTGTAAAATGATCACGCGGTGGCCATTCTATCATCGACGTCGGTGGAAGGAGCATCGTCTTACCCTTAAGAGCTGCTAACAAGCGTAAGAAAAAGAGTATGAAAAAAAAGGTTGCCCCACGTAGAAAAAAAAACAAGTAGTAAGAGAATAAAGACAAAAACCAAGAAACTAAAAAAAAAGTCGTAGGAGCGGCAGTAAAAAAAATAAGCGGAGCGTGCTGGATATCTTCTCCTGAGCTATCTCTATTATGTCCTTCCTACACGCGCACTCGTGCGAGTGTATGAAATCGGACCTCGAGCTCTTTACACTACCACCGACGCAGACTACTATAGAGAGCGCCCAGTGGGTGCACTATAAGCCTATCTCATCGCTGACCGATGATTCTCCCATTGAATTTGTCGTGCCGCGTTTGTCCCGGACGCTCTGAGTAAAGCAGCTCCGGTTAACAATCTGTTACACTCACTGTTCAATCAGGTGGACGTGTTTCTTAATCGGAAACTCGTATCGCCGCCTAATAACGCGTACGCTTACAGAGTTTATATAGAGACGCTATTAAATTACAGGCCCGCCGCTAAGGAGTCACACCTCTCGAGCGTGCTCTGGTACGACGACACGCCCGGTCATATGGACGATACAACGGGCAAGAATATAGGTCTCGCGAATAGCCAAGCGTTCGTCGGTAAAGACAGGACGGTCGATCTGATTGGCTATTTACACTGCGATGTGTTTAACCAAGAAAAATTTTTATTAAACGGTATCGAGCTCCGTTTACAACTCGTATGCACGAGAGATGGTTTCTCCCTCATGGACCCCAAGAGCGAGTGCTCTTTACATAGAACGGAGGCCGCGCTCCTCGTTAGAAGACAACGGCCAAGTATCCGCTTACGCGTGTGGAGGTCAAGGCCCTGACGATGCACGCCGGCTTGCACGGTGGTACGATGGATAACGTAATTCTCGGCCAATTACCTAAGCGTATTATAATAGGCTTTGTCGATGACAAGGCCTTCAACGGCAACTATCAGCTCAACCCGTTCAATTTTAAAAACTATTGTATTATTTCCTTATCGCTGTACGTCGACGGTGTTCAAGTACTCTCGAAAGCCCTGCAGACTGATTTTGGCAACCCCGGTCTTTACGTGGACGCGTATCACACCCTCATCAGCGGCACTGGCATACACTTCCTCAACGAGGGTAATCCGATATCTAGGAGCTCTTACGCAGACGGCTACTGTCTGTTTGTTTTCGATCTTACACCCGCTCTCTCGGCAAATAGCAACACTCACTGGAACCTGATCAAGCACGGTAGTGTACGAATCGAGGTACGCTTCGACGAACCGTTGGCCGCCACTGTGAACTGTATCGTCTACGCGGAGTACGATAACCTTCTGGAGATCGATGCCTCGCGTCAAATCGCTATGGATTACGGCGGCTAAACAATCGAAGAAAATACGTATGTCAGCAATTTGGGGTCTGCGTCATCATCTTTTGTGCACTCGGTATCGCGAGATCGTGATCGTCAGCCTTGTCGTTAGTTTCTCGTTGAACGCCTTCGAGTTAGCACCGTGACAATGGATTTTGTCATCGAGATCGAATACTTCAAAGACTCCGAGGGGCGTCTGACTCCGAAGGAAATCGGCGTTGTGGCTGTGGAGAGAAGATACATAGGCCACTGGATCGTTTCACCGCCCTGTGATTTCAACTAATTACCGCCGGCGATCAGAAGCGAGAACAACACCATGACCCGCTATCAACACGGTCTAGAGTGGTTCGACGGTGGTATAACGTACAAACAGTTATACGCCAATCTCCGAGATATAGCCGGTATTTCGCAGAACATATACACGCGGAGTCCGGAGAGCGTGCTTTTTCTGCAGACCGTTATGGCGAGGGAGGTTATAAATTTGGATGGAACACCCAATAACTCACCATACGAGGACATCCCGCCGAAAGGACTATTACGAGTGCATCTTTCACGCCTGTAAGGAAGCACGATGATCGTTTACCTGTGCTGTGAACAACGCCTTACGCCTTGAATTCTGGCTTCTGAATAACAGACCGCATATATGAACACGCTAGACCTTTACCTCGGTCTTCGCGGTATATCGGCGCATACGACGGATGTCTACGTAGTTGATAGAACACACCAAAACTGGTCGAAACCCGCTGCCATTGTTGCCAACACGGACGATCATACGAAGCCGGGAGCGCATTGGGTTGCCATGTACGTGGACGTTGGCGGAGACGGATACTATTTTGACAGCTACGGATTACCACCGCTGAATCATCACCGCGCATCGAGACTCCGACGGAACTGCCGATCCTTCCGATGGAATACTCAGCAGCTTCAGAGCGAGACGTAGACGGTGTGCGGCCAGTTCTGCATGATGTTTTTACACTTCCTCTCCTGCGGCTTCGGGATGTATGCCTTCCAGAATGTGTTTAGCGCTGATTTGCGGAAAAACGATAGAATCGCCCGAGAGTACTACGACGCTTTTGTGCGAAAGAAGCGTTTGGCGGATCGCCGATATCCACAGGATAAGAAGATCTACGGCGGTAGTGGTGGTGGGGTACAATATTCGCGGTGTAAATCAGGCTACATGTTTTGAGGCCTGTTTCATTAAAGATGAGTGTTCTTTTCATTTGTTTACAAAACTATAGATATAATTTTGCTAATTTTTTTTATTAAACGATATATATTAGTATAATAATGGCAGTAGTAGTATAATAAATTGTAACGTTGTTAGGCCTTAGCTATTCAAACTGCTAGAGCGTAGATATATCTAATTGTGGGCTACCATTTAACGCTAGGCGTATCTGGTTCCTGTGAAATTGGAGGATATAATGCCAACGAATGAGAGCGACGTGTAGGTATACAGATTGATTATTTATTATAGGTAAGATAAGTTGACTTACAATGATTGATAAGGTTGAAAGAGTTGATAATGCACTTCACTGCGTTCTTTCTGTGGCAATCCGTCGTCTGTTGTTACACTCGCGATAGATTGAATTGAACGCTCACCGCGATGACTTCCCTGGCCCTCGGGTGGGAAGGCTTGGTCACAAGGATCCGAAGACACGTACAATACTACCAGCGGAGGAACAAACAAGACTCGATGATTTAGACAGTGACTCCTAGAGGAGTTCCGTCTGTTTCACAGGATTGACGAAAGACTGCCTATTGGTTTCGAATACTGTAGGTGTATTAGCTCCAATTTTGGGGATAATGCACCGCAATTTTGATGAACTTGCAAAAAGAGTCTTGCTTCATTCTTCGCGCTGGCATGTAGTGTGAGCGCGTGGCCTCCTACTCAGCGTTCCAGGAATTACATGAGGCAATCGAAAAGTTCGATGTGCCGAAAGAATTTACCGAGTGCATTTACTTGAATAGATCCGCTTTGGGACATAACAAGGTGACAAAACGATCAGCCTCTCAGTACTCCTGTACTGAGAGCGCACTCGTTACAAATAGACAACAAGGACGCGCGGCTAGTGTCAACATTAGCCGATAGATGAAAAACGTCTCCCGAAAGTCAATCCGCGTAAAGTAATAGCAAAATAATCCGATAGAGGCTTAGCGCTTCTAGCGCTAATCAATCTAGGGTTACAACTAGTCAAATACGGCACTTCAAATCGATTTAATCATGGAAATCCGGAATTGCAACAGCAAGGTCAAGTGAGTTAAATTAACATTAGCGTGAATTAAATCGGTAAGGATAACGCATCGTAAAATTGTGACATAGTTAAGCTCGATTTATGCCCTCTGGGATAGAGCAGATTAATTTCATAAAATCACTAATAATAATTGTGTCGAAAGGCTACGGAACACTAGCATTAGCTATTCCATTTAGACCGACGCGTAGAGAAAAATTGTCCAAGTTCTGAGGAGAACAGGGCGATCTACAGAGATGAGTGGGGAGATGCACAACGCTCCGGTTTTAGGCAATACCAAAAGCATGGCGCTAAATCGTAGCGGCGAGTCCGGGAGTAGGATTTCGTGATCATCGCCTCTGTCGATGTTACAGATTTCGCGTAGCCGCGCGGGTCATGATCATCGTTCCAGCCAATATTGCAGTCAGCGAAATGAATGGATTGCTCGGTGGTGGGGAAAAAGTTGCCGCCCCTCACAAACCGTTCTTGATAAACAGGCGGGGCAGCAAGGTTTTCCATCCAACCGAACCCTAAACGTTTGTATGGACGTAATGCGCTAACAAATGTGTATTGTAACGTGACAAAACGATCAGCCTTTCAGTACTCCTGTACTGAGAGCGCACCCGTTAAAAAGGGACGACAAGGACACGCGGCTAGTATAAACACGCGCCGATAGATGGAGAACGTCTCCCAAAAGTCAAAACAAGGAAAATTAGTATCAAAGTAATCCGATAGATTAACAAATGAGAACATTAAAAAATGAATGGCGAAATTCGTTGGTAAATGAAACGACCGA
>NW_014333632.1:13952-19805 GCF_000341935.2 Cephus cinctus | reverse complement strand
GTATCCGAGGTGGCGTAGCTCAATGCTCCAACAGATACGCCAGGGCTAAAAATAGGTACATGAGAGCTGATTTCGAAAGAGGAATCGTATATTATGTACTATGACGTAAATAATTTATACGGTGCAGTTATGAGTCAATCTTCACCAGTAGGCTCATTCGAATGGGAAGAAAATTTTTAACAATTGGATATTTGCAATATTCCCGATGACTCTCTTACGGGTTACATATTCGAAATTGATTTGGAGTATCCTGTCGAGCTTCAAGAGCTTCAGAAAGATTTGCCACTCTGTCCGCAACAATACACTCCTCCAGGCTCTAAAAATTCGAAATTGATAACTTCGCTCCTCCCTAAAAATAGATACGTCATTCATTATAAGAATTTGAAACAGTGTTTGAGATTAGGTCTAAAGTTAACAAAAATTCATCGTGTTCTAAAATTTAAACAGGCACCGTGATTCAAAAAGTATATAGATATGAACACCGAAATGAGAACAAAATCGAATAATAATTTTTAAAAAAATTTTTATAAACTTATGAACAATTTGGTTTTCGGAAAAACAATGGAAAATGTCAGAAAACAAAAGGACGTTAGACTGGTTACTAGGTGGGAAGGAGCGTATGGAGCAAAGGCTCTGATTGCAAAACCAAATTTTCATAGCTGTACCGTATTTGATGAAGATATGATCATAGTAGAATTAAATCGAACAAAAATTAAATTCAATAAACCGATATACGCAGGATTTTCCATTCTAGACATTTCTAAAACGTACATATACGATTTTGACTACAACTATATAAAAAAATACTTTTGGTGATAGAGGTAAATTGATATATACCGACACCGATAGTCTCATATACTACTTTACCGTTCCGAATATATATGAGTATATTAAACGTGACTTAGATAAATTTGACACCTCAGACTACCCTCCGGATAACGTTTATGATATACCATTAGTAAATAAAAAAGTATTAGGATTAATGAAGGATGAAAATAATGGAAAAATTATGATTGAATTTGTAGGATTGCGAGCAAAATTATATTCTTTGAAAATTTTAGGAGAAAGCAAAGATAAAAAACGCGCGAAAGGAGTCAAGGCATCCACATTGAAAACAATTACCTTTGATGATTATATTCAATGTCTTTTGCATCATCAAAATTTAATGAAATGTCAAAATTTAATTCAAAGTAAAAAACATAAAGTTCATACCGTACAAGAGAAAAATAGCACTGAGCTGGAATGACGACAAGAGGGTCATTCTTCCTGGTACGACCGACACCCTACCGTGGGGTTATAGAATGTAAGATGTATATAATGTAATTGTATAAGATGTATAAGATGTAATGTACAAATGTAAAAATTGAAAATAAAGACAACGTATGCTTTACGTTATTGCATATCACTTGATCCTTCAATGCAACGCCAGCTCCTAACCATCTGGATTGTTCCTTCTATGCGTTATCTTAATAAATAATTCTCAGAAGTCGCTCACACTCTTTGTCACATAGAGAGGTAGAGGTAGGGAGCACGCTTTAAAAAAATGACGCTTGCAGCTGCTACGACTCAGTTCAAAAATGGCTAACAACTACGTGCAGAAAATATAACAAAAATAGCAAATATGGGAACTGAAATTATTAACTGTATCTACAATCAAATAGTAAGTAGGGTTATTACAAAAACTTACTAATTTACCAGTAATTCATAAAAAAAATAATGACACATATCATATTGATAGTATTTATTATAAACATAATCAGCTAAAGGATCACCTTCTTCTTTCTATTGCAAAAGATAGTAAAGATAATGTTTATTTTGGAGCAATTACGAGTTGAAATTCTCCTTTTTTTTTGGTTTTTATGTTTTGAAAAAAGGAAATATTCATTATAAAAAACCATAAAAATAGATCACCATAGTTATGCTGGTCTATTTACATTAAAAACTTTTCTTTTTTAACTTTATTGTCTTTAAATCAAAATTTATCAAATCAAATTATTGAATTCTCAAAAGAAGGAAAAATAAGGTATGTATAAGCATAATTTGAACCATCAATAACTCCATGCAACTGCTTTCTGTCTTAGAAGCATTCATGACTTAAAATTATTTTCAAAATTTAAAACTTTTATTCATCCAGAATAACAATGAGCGATTTAAAGGCATATATTATTTATCTTACAAAATGATATCAAAAATTTGTGTTATCATTATTCCAATGATGACTACTGAACCAAGTAATCATGATTACTTGAAATTTTAACAATTGCTGACTTTAAACAAAAATATTATGGTGGTAGAAAAAATAAACTTTCAATAGAAGAAACATTTATTAATTCAAAATCAGGTTTTAAAGTAATAACTGAATTTTTAGGGGTAAATCTTATGTTGGTAATAAACAAAAATTAAGAAATAGTACTGTTCGTACTAAAACTAATTTAATTCA
Organism: Cephus cinctus; assembly: GCF_000341935.2. Classification (NCBI taxonomy): domain Eukaryota; kingdom Metazoa; phylum Arthropoda; class Insecta; order Hymenoptera; family Cephidae; genus Cephus; species Cephus cinctus. Next base: position 17,365 of record NW_014333632.1, on the reverse strand, counting down.
AAAAGCATTACATAATTTTTATAATAATAAAATGTTAAGTTTTGTTACTTTAACTTATAGCAATAATATGTAATTATGTTTACTTTTTGTAAAAATAAATTAAAAAATATTTTTTTCCAATTATTCTTTGGTAAGAAGTCAAAATAGACTTTTATCAGTAATTATTGGACTTTTGGGTACCATTTTATAAAATATATAGTATTGGGTCTATAACTTAATTCGTGCGGTTTTTTCTTCAAAAATTGAACGTTTATTTAAGAAAAAACATGTATAATAGTATTATTCAAAGTATTGCCCATCTGAAGCTATGACTTTTTTCCATCTTTCTGGCAATTTGTGGATTCCATCCTAAAAGAACTGCGCCGGCTTGGCGGCCAAGAATGAATCAAGCCAATTTTTGATACCCTGTTCTGATGTGAACCGTATTCCAGTGAGGGCGTTCTGCATCGATCGGAATAAATGATAGTCGGACGGGACTATTGACAATAATTAATTATTGACAATACTTGACAATAATCAAAAACTCCAAAAAAGTTAAAAAAGAACACAAAGACGCTTTAACAGCAATGGAAACGCAAGATTTTGACATGTCAAAAAGAATTGTTGAAACTGATAAAGTAATAGCATATTATTGATTATTAAAAAATAATAATTAAAAATTATCAAATATACATTTTAAGAAATTTTCTACAATAACTAATATTTTTTTTTTAGATAGATTATTACGATTGGTCAAGATCCTCATAGCCGATAACTCTTCCCTTTCCCTCGAGTCGTCCCTTTAAACCAAATCGAGAGCGTTCCTTAGCGATTCAACTAAACGCGACCTCAACTAAACAATAACGAAATCTTCCGAGAGCACTGGCATAACTATACGAATCAACCCGCGAGCGCAGCTTCCGAGCAGGATGGCGACCCGAAGGGAACCAGAGATCGAGAACGTTATCTGTATCGGTAGCCGGAGTCGCCTTGTCACAATATATATATATCTCGACAAGATTGTAAATAAAATGGAAAAAAAATTAAAAACAAATAATTTCAAAAATGTTCCTTAATTAATTTTTATATTGTCACTGATTCTTAGAAAAAAATATACCTTTCTTGGAATTCAACGTGATGAAGGAATGACAATTTTTTTAAGAAATGGAAAACGACGTAGTATAAATAATAATTGAAAAAAAAATGCAATTACATTTTGTCGTAATTCGTGGCCGACGAGATATTTAATAAACGTTAAATTTAGCACTCAAACAAAAAACCGAATGTTCCTAACGTAATGCTTTCGAGTAAACGTATTTATATATATATATTACTATATATAAATATAAATATATTATATACATATTATTGATAGATATTAATTATCAGTAAATCTTGTTGGATTTATTTCTAGTCATTTTTTGAAATAATAAAACCACTTAAATAATCAATATTATTACTTGCAATTTCAATGCATAGAAAGAGGTAGAAAAATGTTATTTATTACCTTCGAAGGACCAGTACTGTTTTAATTTGATTATTTGGAAAAAAGCCGTTTTAATTTAAACATTACTAATGCAATATAATATATAATTTGATAATTCACTTTATTTACCTCCTAAATGTTTAGTAGAATATTAAAGATTAGGTTGTAAAGATATATGAAGAAATTACTAAGTAGACTTTTAATATCATTAAACAATTGATGATTCATAAAATAACATAACCATTATCAATTGCTAAGTTTTTAACACCTTGTGTAATATCTGGCATATTTATACTAAATGATTTCTACAAAAATTCTTGATCATTTTTATATTTTTCAACTATAATATCACCTTTAATATCGAATATTAAAGATTAGGTTGTAAAGAAGCCGTTTTAATTTAAACATTACTAATGCAATATAATATATAATTTGATAATTCACTTTATTTACCTCCTAAATGTTTAGTAAAATATTAAAGATTAGGTTGTAAAGATATATGAAGAAATTACTAAGTAGACTTTTAATATCATTAAACAATTGATGATTCATAAAATAACATAACCATTATCAATTGCTAAGTTTTTAACACCTTGTGTAATATCTGGCATATTTATACTAAATGATTTCTACAAAAATTCTTGATCATTTTTATATTTTTCAACTATAATATCACCTTTAATATCGATTAATAAAAAAAACTAATTATCCAGAATTAATAAAATCTTTAATAATTAAAGGAGTGATGTAATATGAATTATAAAAACAATCCATGATTAAATGAAACATTTTAACTGAACTCAAAAAGAAAAAATAATAACCAATAAAAATTTTAAAAAACAAATTTCAATTTACAATTTAGAAAAAGAAAATAAAACAAACAATTAGAAAGGAATCAAAAAGTTTTAAAGAAGAAATCAATAAAATGGATACTGTAATAAAAGAAAAACAAAACGAAATAATAGTTTTAAAGATGATTTAAAAAAATTAAAAGTTGGACAAGCATATTGCAAGATAATTTTAGAAAATTCAATACTTCTTTATATTTTGAATTACTTGAAAATAATAAACTTAGTCCATATGCTGATAAGTGTAAAAAGTTGATTGAGATTATGGAACGAGCGTATAAACTTCTGAAGAAGGGTTCATCGACGGCAGAAATTGAAAAATGGACGAAATTTGGAACTCACAATTATGGAATACTAATGCCAATAATAGTTATTATAATTGTTGTACAAAATAGTTGATGAGACGGCATACTTTGAATAAAAGGTATCTTAGAAGTTCGTAATAATTGTACAATTAATGTTTGTGATTGATCATTTTTATATTTTTCAAACATAATATCACCTTTAATATTAATAATAATATTAAGTGATTAAGCTAACAGCTTTAACACAAGGTACCTATGCTAAATATTGAAATGGTCACACTAAATTTCAATGAAGCAAAGCAAATATAATATTTTTCTATTTAGGTTAGGTTATATTTGATAAGGTATGTATGTTATACATTAAACAATTGATGATTCATTAAATAACGATAACTTTTTACATGTTCTGGAGGTAAGCTAACATACTAGAATATTTAACAAAAATACGTATGTGATTTTCTTTCAAAAGATATTTTAATTATTTAAGTAATAATATTAATGAAAACAATGAGTTGGAATAAAAGAAAATAATTTGTTATATGGTTTAACTGTATATTATGATTTTAGTAATTATACATTTATTGAAATGTTAAATAATACAGCAATTAAATACTTCATCAATTAATGACTTCATCAATTGACACCGCCGGCTCTGGGAGCGAAACTTCCCGACTTAACACGGACACGAACCGTCGAAGCTTCCGGAATGTTCTAGAAGGTTCTAGAATGTTCTAGAAGGTTCTCGATCGTGCGTAATTCCCGGAATCGAGCGCAAAATTCCCGGAATCGAGCGAA
>NW_014333632.1:0-13806 GCF_000341935.2 Cephus cinctus | reverse complement strand
AGGGGTCTTGGTGACGTCACTTCCGGAAATCGTAGAGCTCACGACGGCAACTTAGCACGGACACCCACCTTCGAAGGTTCTGGAGTGTCGGTATATGTCGGTTACAGGTCTCCTGGTCCAGAACTCTCCAACTTATACTACTTCCATTGTCATGCGCTCAAATTCAAACTTGAGTCAGCCGGGATATGTTGCGCTTCAGGAAAAGTGCAACTACCAGAAATTGAGACACCACCAGAACCATTGAACGGCTTGCTCATCGGCACGGATCCAGATTAAAACCTGTTCCTGAAGTCCATTACCACATTCAATTCATGCTTCCAAATGACTTCGTTCGGAGCAACAGAAATAGTTCACAATACTGCAGCAAGTGGTCAACAATACAATTCAACATTCAAAATGAAAGGCCAAGTGTACCACAAATTAGGCTCATGGCTGCCAATGCCAAACGAACCACATACATTTTTACAAATCTACGTCATGGGCACACATTTGGGCACACTATGTTTTTCCCACGGACAATTATACGTGGCATGTTCTCGCGTGGGCAAACCATCGAGCTTATTTGTGTTGGCTAAACACGGACTGACAAAAAATATCGTACATTCAATTGCTCTTCGAAATTAATATTGATTTTCTTTATTTCATTTTTATACTTTACGATAAAAAATATTACTTTTTTTCACTTTACATTTAACTTTTAAGAGATCAAACAATGAATATGTCCGTTACGTTAATGACATATATTGAATTGAGAAAATGAATGGTTGGTGTGTTTTTGTTTTTATCGGCGGTCATCGTCTACAGCGCTCAATTCCTCTTTTTGTCAGAGATCCCATCCCCACACACTTACAATACATTCGTTATTTTCTATTTAACAACCAAAATATTCACTAGAAATAATTTATATGGCAGAACAACGTTCGCCTGGTCGGCTAGTATATATATATATATTTCAATGTTTCAATTTGATTTTTTTTATACGTAAACCGGTAGGATGAACAGATACGATTATCAATTGTTCCCGTAGTTGTTAGTACTAGGGCTTTGTGATCACTATTATAATCTAAAATTTTAATTTTGTTATTGATAGTGTCCGTAATCTCTATTCTATTATTAAGCTACGCAGACCAAAGACAGAGTTCGCATTTGAGAAGATAGGTGAGCAGGGAGGGCACAATCCTATTTAGGTATATTATCCATGAAAACGGTAAATAGATCTGTTAGTATCGTATGTCTCTTCTGATCATTATTGCAGTATCACTTCCTTTAACACTCAATTTCCTATTAGTCCTAATTAGATTATATTCAGAGATATGTAGTTTGTATCGGTGACTAAGTTTCATCTCACATATGAGTGCCACATCGATATTATTTTCAGGAACATAATCAAATAGGTCGTATCACTTATTAAGGGAGATGAGAGAGTTTACATTGATCGATGCTACCTTTAATGATTTAAGTGACGAATGGTTTTTTCTTTTGATTCCTAACGCATTGTATATTCTAGCAATTCTTTCGAAGTTATTACTAATTAATGCGTAATAATTATTGAACTGTGATGTTATGGATTTCATGATTTGTTGTTTGATTTAATTTAATATTTCGTTTATGCTTACTTTAGGGGTTTTATTATTCCTGTCGTATGAAAAAAGACGTGTGCTACTAGAGATATTGCTGTTCCGTGCATTTTCTTCGGACGGCGATGAATCGGTCCTGTATTGTTGCATACGGTTATTTTGAGGTGTTTTCGGCGGTCTATTTGGTGCTGAAGATCTTCTCTATTGCGACGATTAGGTATTTCTCCTCTATCTAGTTCATCAATAACCAAGTTTATTTTAACCATTCGAGCAGTTTGATTCTTAGTTTCTTCTTTTGCCGAACTTTTAATTTTTCTTGCAAACATTGAGAATGGGCAACTCAATATATCACTCAGAATATTCCTCACAATTGACACAGTATTAGGTTTCCCTTATTTGTAGTCAATTTGGGCACTTTATACTGACCAGACTCATGGTTTTCTTTACATTTCACACATCTATATCCTAGATAACAGTTACTATATGAATGACCGACTCCTTGGCATTTGGTACACCGAGAAATATCCTGATAATTCAATACTTCCCAGATTACTCTTTAGCATGCTAGAGATTTGATTGTTATGAATGATTGCGTTTGGGTCTCGCTATCTATCTGCACCAAAAAAATTGTATATATATCGGAGTAGTAATAGATGCGCTATAGTGAGTCTTTGTGGGGTGGATTAATTAGGGGTGGGGGTGAGTCCCAATAGTTTAACGATTTAAATTTTTTCATTTCAAAATCGAGATGAAAATTGTTCCATACGAAAAGTAAGTGAGAAATTTTTTTTTTTCTGGGTCGTTCGCAAAGACCACTTGCCTAGGTATTGGATTTGTAGTTATAGTGTTTTGTCCGCCGGAGTTGAAGCAATTCACAAAATATTGGTCGCATGGCTTGACGTTTGCGCATAATGTTAACACACGCCATAGACGACATTTTAAAATCACATATATTATTATTAAGACTATTATTGCATATCCGACGTACGTCAACCAGAACCATATGGTTTTTGTCAAAGTCAGGTTGCGTCTAGGATTTCCGATTCTAACGGCTTCTGCCTCGATATCATCCAGTCGGCTCCCCAATCTGCTTAAGTCAATCGGCTGTATGTCGATCGGGTCATTCAATCGGCTATAGTCAATCGGGACTTTCCAAAAAGTGAATTTTCTCAAATATCGTACTATCTGTAATGTTGTTGATTTTCCAGTATTCGTCACTAAAGTTATAACTTATCAACGGACTGTAGCTTTTGGAACTACTAAATTCTATGTCCAGTTGGGAATGCAGGATTACATTGTTAGACGTCCCGGTACATCCCGGTTTAATCCATAATAATTGCGTTCCGGAGATTGTTGCTTCTGTGACTCGAGTTTCACATAATATCCTCAAAGTTTCTGGCTTGGGGGCGGCATATAACCAACGTTGGTTATCTTTGAGTTGAATCCAAATAGTGTCTTTAGCGCCAATGACCTTCGGGTCACAATCGTCCTTTTTTAATTGTTTGGGTTCGCTAATAATTTTACTTAAGCAATTGTCATATCCACTAATGCGATACTTCGAATATGCCCTTTTACAAAAGCGGATGGTCCCATAGGACTTACAAGTCTTGAGGTATGCTTCGTCACTAGGCGTGTATAGCAGTTTTTCATCATTAGTTATAATATAGTCATGTGGCGCACTGGTATAAAGAAATGTGTTTTCTTTCACTAATTGAGGTGCAGGTATGATTCTATAAGCTTCATAGTTATTCAACTCTAGTATGGCGATATTCAACTTATACACTAACTTACGTCTAATAACGCCAATGTTTATATCACTTACTGCTAAGTATCTGAAGTAGTTGTCTTCACTGATTGGAATAGGGAGTTCGTGTGGACCTCTTTTGCGTTTTATAGCTTCTAAAATGGACATTAACGATTCGGGAGACAATTCTAGGGTCAATCTGTCTGCTTTTTGCTAAAACCAAGGCATTTAATAGTATCTCGACATTCCTATCATATTCGGCAATCGCAACTTCGGTTTCTAAACATACTTCCGTGATAAGATTTTCGTTTTCTAGTTTATTTTCGCGTTCTAGTACCCAATCAAGATTCATTTGCGTGATCCTGAAATTCTCATTTAATTGAGCTAATTTTTTAGTGTAGTCTTCAACGAGATTATCTGTACGTTTCAATGACAATTTTAGGATATGATTTTGGATATGGATATGAAAGCTGGTAGTTAGTATGGCCGGATTCCAAATTGTTTTTCAAAACTTTTCATCATGGATCTAGTGAAGTTACTTCCCCTATCCGTGAGGATATTTTTGGGAAGTCCAAAGTAACTTATATAATGTCTCAAAAAATTTGCAATGACAGTCTCGGTTCTAAAGTCTTTCAATGGAATTGCTAAGAAGTACTTTGTCAAACCATCTTGTATCGTAAGAACGTATTAATTCCTATTCTTTGTTATTAGGAAAGGTCCGCAAATGTCCATGCTAATCTTTTCATTGAATCTAGTAGGTGTGTCAGTAAAGACTAGCGGCATCCTGGTAGGTCTTCTATTAGCCGTGTTTCTCTGACAGACCATGCATTCTTTTACATAATTTTCGACATCTCTTCTTAAGTTCTTCCAAAAGTAATTTTGACTGATTCGATAATATGTCTTCTTGATACCTCCATGACCTCCAGTGACCGAATCATGATTTTCTTTTAAAATCAATTTCTTCTCCTCTGCAGATGGTATCTTTCTGCTCTTTTCATGAAGATACACTGTGGTGTTGCTTCGGCAGAATTCTTCTCTCCAAATTTTTATAATTTCGCGGCATTGAAGTCCACTGAGTTTGACACAAGCGTCGTAATCCATATGGATCTCCTGAAATTCTTCAGCAACACTGAGATACTTTAACTCGGTGATCTTCTGCCTCATGCTTTCGATATTTTCATCGTCCGCCAGTGCTATCGTAACGTGGAATTCCTCTCGGTCTTCATCAGAATAGACTAATAGTGTATCCTGAACGTTCTCACTAACGAAGGATACGTCTATACTTCCTTCCGGAATGTGTTCGTTCGTTGTGAACAATTGTTTTGCAATCTTTGCACAACGTGATTCCTCTTGCACTGAGGAGTTGGCAGTGTTCTTCTGGCAACTCGCAATGCTTATTCTAGTTCTTTGACAAGTTTCTTCTCGTATCGCGAGACCAGCAACTTTCTCGTGGTGGTCTGCGACATCTTCTAATGCTGAGCCGTCAGCAGCGAATGCTAAGGGGGCAGCAATTTCTTCTTACAAGGAAACCCCCCCAACCCGACCCCACCGATTTCAATAATTTTTTGATATGTTGTAGTACTCGACAAAATAAGAGACACGTATTTTTTTTTTGTGCTGACATCCACTTTAAAGGGGTGAAAACGACCCCTGAAATTGACCCCCGAAAATCGTTTTTTCATCATATCTCGACTTCTAGTTAATATTTTTTAATAAAACCAAGTGGAAAATATTTGTCATAAGAATTCGAAGATATGAGGTGTGTTTATGACCCAAGGGGTTGCAACCCTTATTTTATATTTTGAAACAACTATATTTTTTATGCTTTTTTTCTGCATAAAAACCGGGGTATGGGCTCGAAAAAATAAAGAAAAGCGTTTCCGTTAACTCCATCAAATATTTCAGTTGGGGTGTTTCAGGATTTTTCAAAGGGATAAAAACCACCCCTAAATTTTACCCCCGAAAATTGTTTTTTATCATATGTCAGATTCTAATTGATATTTTTTAATAAAACCAAGTGGAAAATATTTGTCATAAGAAGTCTAAGATATGAGGTGTGTTTATGACCCAAGGGGTTGCAACCCTTATTTTATATTTTGAAAAAACTATATTTTTTATGCTTTTTTTCTGCATAAAAACCGGGGTATGGGCTCGAAAAAATAAAGAAAAGCGTTTCCGTTAACTCCATCAAATATTTCAGTTGGGGTGTTTCAGGATTTTTCAAAGGGATAAAAACCACCCCTAAATTTTACCCCCGAAAATTGTTTTTTATCATATGTCAGATTCTAATTGATATTTTTTAATAAAACCAAATGGAAAATATTTGTCATAAGAAGTCGAAGATATGAGGTGTTTATATCCTGAAACACCCAAATTGAAATATTTGATGGAGTTAACGGAAACGCTTTTCTTTATTTTTTTGAGCGCATACCCCGGTTTTTATGCAGAAAAAGAGCATAAAAAATATAGTTTTTTCAAAATATAAAATAAGGGTTGTAACCCCTTGGGTCATAAACACACCTCATATCTTCGACTTCTTATGACAAATATTTTCCACTTGGTTTTATTAAAAAATATTAATTAGAAGTCGAGATATGATGAAAAAACGATTTTCGGGGGTGAATTTCAAGGGTCGTTTTCACCCCTTTAAAGTGGATGTCAGCACACAAAAAAAATACGTGTCTCTTATTTTGTCGAATACTACAACATATCAAAAAATTATTGAAATCGGTGGGGTCGGGTTGGGGGGGTTTCCTTGTTAGTCACTTGTGACTTCTTCTAACATTGAGCCGTCAACAACGAATGTTGAGGGGGCAGCAATTTCTTCTTAGTCACTTGTGACTTCTCCGAATACTGAGCCATCAACAACGAATGTTAAGGATGCAATTTCTTCTTTTCTAATGCGTCTAATCTTTGTGCTATATGTTCAAGTTGGAGACGAATGGTTTGAAGTAGTGCACTGTTTTCGTCAGACATTTTTAGATTCTTTAAAATTTCCGTTATTGACTCGTCAGTCGAATGATCTGACAAGGACTCGCAATTTTCGTTCGTAGTTCGGTACGTAGAAAACGTATTGTCTAACGGCATGAGAAAAGAAATTTCTCACTCACCCGAACAAAGTGCTGGAGGACTTCATATTCGTTCTTCTGTATATTCCGGTGTCGATGATTCTCCACCGCTGCCACCAAGTTTGTTATGCCGTCATGAGTTCTTTAGGATCACAAATAAATAATTGCACCGATTTGGAATTATATAGAGACCTATTGTAGTTTATTGAAGTTGGTATAATGTAAACACTAAGGTCACACAAATCTAATGGGAGTAGGCACAATGATACTTATTATTCACAACTATGAATAACGCTCCAGGACTTCACTCTTAGCTAGGAACTTTGCGAATAATCGCTGTGGCTCACAAGGTGTCTCTCATCGGTTTTATCTTAACGCCTTATGCATAGGGTCAGCATTCGTCTAATGCTGACTTTGCGTCTAAAGATTAACTATACAACGAATCCTATCGTGAGGCATAACAATACATATTTTCTAAGCAATGATTCAAAAATCGGGCTCCGTAGGTAAAGTCTTTTTCTCGGAAGACTTCAAGTGGGTGCCATCAATTGAGTGACATTGCTTTTTAGAAGGACATTTTTGGGTGCAAAGTTTCCTCGCTTCCAGCTGTTGTCCATGTGTTATACTAACAAGGAAGGTCACCTTACTGTACCCCCGGAACCTGGGTTGCAGAAATAATATTTTGTAGTTCACATCAAAGTATAAATCCTCACACAAATGGGGTGCCCACTTGCGTATTAAAGGGGTGAAATTAATTCCTGAAAATCGGTGGATTTTTCGTTTTTCGCTGATATTTTGGAAACTAAAATAGATACGGCAAAAGTTTAAATAGCAAACTTATTCATTTTTCAGTGCTCTGCAATAATACGTATAAAAATATATTGTAATATGTATAATAATATGTTAAAAATTATATAGAAATTGTTTATTTATTTTATTTTCATAAAAAACGTGTTATTATATATCTTTTCCTCTATTTTGTCATAATAAAATTAATTGTTTCGACTCAAAATTCAATGATTTTTCAATTTTCCATTCTATATAAAACTTTATTTAATATACATGTCTTCATTTTATTTACTAGAAGCCTTTAATTGATGTATTAGATCTATTGAGATGTCTAGTACTCATGAAAGCAGGAGGAAAAAGCAGGCCATACACTTATCAGTTTTTTCACTTTCATATTATGGAATATATTCATTACAATAATGATATTCCTCAAAGAAGTGTATGAGACACAAAGGTTTTTTGCACCACGAACATGTTATAACAGCTAAATCACCACAAATGTGACATCGTGGTTCCGAATTATCTCCAAACCAAACGTCACCGGATTAATGAACTCAGGGGGTGCTTTTTCTGTGTAGCCACTTTTGTACCATGCATATTTAAATATATTAACATAACGTGGGGAAGAAAGTTGATTGTGAACAAGTGACTGCAGTTCGATGATGTTATTTCTTAAATGCAGATTTACATCGCTACCGGAAAGAATTACTACATCTGAAAAATGCCTAACAACATTTTTCCATATTCGAAAACCAAACACATCTAATGGTTGTATTTGTCCTGTTGTTCCTTTTGGAATAATTTCAAATACAATTTTTTTGATAGGAGGAGTTACTATATTAACTACTTCTGGACAGTGTCCACTCCAGAAGTCGATTAAGAGTCCAATGTTGTCGCCAATATTCGGAAAATAGATTTCGATTAACCACTGTTTTGCGTTTGGAAAAAATAACTCTCCTGTTTAATGAGTTCTTGAGACGGGACAAACAAATGTAGATTGATATAATTGAATTTTGAGTCGAAATAATTAAGATTATTGTGACAAAATAGAGGAAAATGTATAAAATAACACGTTTTTTATGAAAATAAAATAAATAAACAATTTCTATATAATTTTCAACTACATATTATTGCAGAGCACTGAAAAATGAATAAGTTTGCTATTTAAACTTTTGCCGTATCTATTTTAGTTTCGAAAATATCAGCGCAAAACGAAAAAACCACCGATTTTCAGGAATTAATTTCACCCCTTTAATACGCAAGTGGGCACCCCATTTGTGTGAGGATTTATACTTCGATGTGAACTACAAAATATCGTTTTTTCAACCCAGGTTGTGGGGGTACAGTAAGGTGATCTTCCTTATAAGACATAAAAATGTAAGTTCATTCTCTCTTAAGCAGAAACGTTAAAAATAATTATTAATTGCGGCTGTTGGAAAAAAAAATATTTCGCTGCTTGGAAAATTTGTAATTCCTAACCTCACATTCTTCAGTCTTCGATGATTCTTGACTTATATGATTCTTTAGTTCTTTACGCATCGAATAGTACCTATATTTTAACATTTTAGTTTATTAAACAATATATTTTAATGATAAATTTGTTCTGGATGTAATGGGGCACAATGAACAACTTAAATGTGGGGTACGTTGAGCCAATAGGAGAGAGCTGGCGACTGTTACAGTTAGTTAGTGGGCCACACATGTTTTATTTCAGATTAGTTCTCCGAAAAATCTGCTTTGTCTTTGTATAAAACAGTGGGTTGAATTAAATGTCATCAATCCTAATTAATCTTAAGTAACTTGTTAAGCACAACTGTTAAAAATTATTATTAGTTTCGGCCGTTAGAAGAACAGTATTTCGTTCCTGGAAAAAGTAATTCCTAACCTCACATTTTTCAATCATCGATGATTCTCAATTTATATGATTCTTTTATTCTCTGTGCATCAAATACTCACCCTGCCCCATGTTGTGCATTAATTGGCAATCTCCAGAGATATTTTCAAACGAAAATACCTCTCCCCTATATAGTGCGACGTTATTCCCCAAAACCCAAAATCCCAATACGAAGTTAGATAGGCGGTAAAAGGTACTCGGAAAGTAGGGAACCGTACACAAAACGCCGTATGATCCTCTCTCTATGAATTTCGATATTCAGAAGTACCGATACGCGATAAACTCAATGGTATTGGGCGCCAGGTGGTCTCCGGGGAGAACACCGTGAGTGCAGGGCACTCGAGATCCTAGAAATTCTGAGGAAAACGCGGGAAAGCTCGGAACAACGAAAGGGAAAAGGAAACAGGTAAGGCGACACCGCCAAGAGAAGCGAGGTGGAACGATAGGAACGGCGACTCCGCCAAGATAGGAAAGAGCGTATTACTAAACGGCGACTCCGCCAAGAAGAAAAGAGACAGATAGTTAAACGGCGACTCCGCCAAGGTAGGAAAGGGATAGATCGATAAACGGCGACTCCGCCAAGATAGAAGAGAGAAAGATTAATAAACGGCGACACCGCCAAAATATAAAGAGAAAAGATAATAAACGGCGACTCCGCCAAGAACATAAAAGCACAAAGTCACAAACGGCGATACCGCCAAATAGGGAAAACGAACGGAACACGAAAACGGCGACACCGCCAAGATAAGAGAGGGAAGCGCGAAGAAAAGTAGAAACAGACGCGAGAGAGAGAGAATCAAGCGGCCGACGAGAACTCCAAAAGTATACCCGGTTCAGAGGCTAGCTCACCTGGGAGAGCGTCGTGGCGTTCAAGAGGCTGGACGGGAGAAGGAATAGTCATCCGATAAAGAGAAGAGGTAAACGAAAGATATTAGAGAAAAATAAATAGGTTTAACGCACCGAAGCTATATTAAAGGAAAAGCCAGAAAGCGGCATGCAAGCCATAGAGCACTACAGCGTATTGAAAGCAGAACAGACAAAGTAAATTTTTAGTAAGAGTCACTAAGGTGCGGAAGTGAAATCAGATAACAAACTCCTTAAAATAATAGTATAAAGCGAAAGGTTCTTGAGGGATGCTATATAAACTAAAATTCTTAAAATGAAACGCGGAATTAGCGATACGACACGGTAGCGGGACGAATCCGCGCCGACGCAAAAGATACTTTCGACAATATTTCAATAAATCGGAGACTACGAGATACACGCGAGAACAAAGGCTTAAATTCGTATCGGCACGAAAACGTGGAACAAGTTCACTCGCAAAATTTCCCGACAATTGGAAAGAGTCAGCAAATGGGCGATATAATTATGGCGATCAACACACAGATACGAAATACACGCAAATAAATTAACATAAATGGTATAAGTAATATACAATAGTCAAAAGAAATGGCAAGCTCTCCGAAAATTATCACAAGAATATTATAATCGGCAAAAATAAATTATTACTAGGTACGCCACTGATAGTCAGTACGTCCTGTATTCTCGACTCGGACGATTACTCACCAAAAAAAAAAGGTGACTCTACGCTCGACCAACAGCGTAAGGTGTTGAAAAATATTACAATAAGACGGTAATTAAGAGTTTCCAAAAGTTGAAATATTAATTAAATAAAGAGGAGGATGCCATTCCTAGTAACGAAATCGAAAAATACATGAGCAATATATGGCCGAGAAAAGAAATATTCAGAGTTGAAATTCAATATAATCAAGCGACATATGTATAACGCCGGAAAAGATAGAAAACCACAAAAAGATATTCACTTAAAACAACTATACAGACTCGAGGGGAAACGGCCAAGCCGGAGATGCCGGGGCCCTAGGTGTTTCCACGTGGTCGAGAAGATAATCGGTAACTTATAAAATATTCGACAATTCCAAAGCACTAAATTACAGCAGAACGCAATTAATTACAATATATTCGATATAATAGGTACTCTACGATAATAAAAGAAAAGCGAAATAAGATAACGGTATCCGGCACTATCGTCCTTTTACTTAGAGGGACAGGAACGACATTCAGTCCCGATAAGCGAGAAAATTTGCTGTCGAGACAAAGCGCCTAGACGGGATTACTTCAATGAAATTCACAAAATCTCCAAAATAACGATAACGAAAGGTGCTCACCAAATCGATAAGATACGGAATCGCAAAATAAGTCCTCGAACTTCCTTCCTTCCTTCCTTCAATATAATATATTCTCGGCTCTAATCGGTATCGGTTCGTTTTGTGCTCGGCTTTCTGGGTTCACTTCTACGACTTGTATACGCGACCACAAGCTAAGATGCTCCAAACGTAAGTGAACGAGCCGGAATTCGTCGCTAGAGGAAGAGCCCTAGGGGCCCCCCTCCATAACTTATTAATTCCTAATTCGCACGGTAGAGCGATAGCAAAATATAATAATACGGAATAGGTAAATCTAACGCTTAACGGTAGCCAGAGACGGAGCATTAGGCGGCTCGAGTCCGAAGATAGGCGGAGAGGGCCGAGCTGAGCGCGGGAATCCTTGGTGCGGCCGATCGTGAGTCCTCGGTGCGAGCGGCAGGATCCAGCATAGAGTAGGCCCTGGTTTCTTCTCCGGGGGCCACTGATAACAGGAGCGCTAGGGAACGTTCGGCGACTGGGCGGCACGATGGAGGATTATCCATTCCTCCTATCGGCGGCACGAGTGGCGAAGGCCCTTTTTTGCGGTCCGTATGGGCGGCCAGCAGGATCCAGCGAAGAGTAGGCCCTGGTTTCTTCTCCGGGGGCCACTGATAACAGGAGCGCTAGGGAACGTTCGGCGACTGGGCGGCACGATGGAGGATTATCCATTCCTCCTATCGGCGGCACGAGTGGCGAAGGCCCTTTTTTGCGGTCCGTATGGGCGGCCGGTAGAAGTATTAGAAGGATCCCATCCCGGGTCTCCCCGGCTTCACGGAAGTCTTCCGGAACGAACAGCAGTTTGGTCCAGCCTCGGTCGATCGCTCGTCCGGTAGCTCAGGAACTCTCGTTGGCGGTCAGCTTCGTGCTCGTGGTGTAGACGTAGATTCGCCCAGGACGGTAAAGAAGGTAGGCGAGTGCGAATAGGAAAGCTCAAAAATAAAAATGAAAACGAAAAAACAGAAAGTGGGAACAGAAATAAGCAGAATGGACGATAGGCGGAAACAGAGTGCATAAACGGTAAGCGAGACAAGCAAAGCCGTCTTTGGAATGTCGGGTGACTGACGTTTGGAGGATCGTTGCAGGTGGATTGTGTCTTCTCCCTACTCCTAGCAATCTTTGTGACTGGATTTCCGAAATTCACGTCACAATAGTCATATCATTTTTCTTAAGAGTATCAGTGATACTTTGGAACATTATCAGGTCATTTGAGTGAATTGTAAGATTTTCATTGTCTATTTGTCTAACATTGAAGACAATCTTACCAATGCTGTTTTTTAGTACTTCGATTAGTCTGTTAAGTGTATGTATTGTGACGTTAATTTTTAACGCCACAAATGTCCCGCTGTGGTACTCGCGTGCTCTTGATCACGGGACGCAGTACCGTCCCTCGGGAGAGATAATATCCGACTGTACCGGCCAAGAACTCCAGGGTTCCAATTAATAAATATAATGAGATTAGACTAATGGTTTTTTTGTATACAATAACTTTTATGCGATATGTCGAGCCAACTTAACACCGAGGAAGCAATCAGCAGAGAGAAGTCATCCTCTCTAGTATCGTCGGAGGAAAGCAGCCGAAGGTTACGCCAGGGAGCGTGGAAGAACGCCAACGCCAGTAGGCGCCTCTACCCCGTCACGCCCGGTCCCGAATAAAGTAGGGAGCCGAGGTACAGAGAACATCGCCATGGACTACATCACGTCTCGTCAGTCCCGATACCGGGGCCCAGCTAAAGGCACCCGTATCGAAGAGGGAGCTCAGGGAGCTACCCTAGGCCGAGGGATCGCGACCTCCGCCACTGTAACGTCCCGTCATCCCAGGACCGGACTGCAGCATCTACCCGTCACTACCTGGACGCCAAGAAGACACGGCAAGAAGCCCCGTCGAGCGTCCACACGTTCCGAGTCTCGCGAAAAGGCGACGTACGCCCGTGTATCGCGCGTAGACTTTAAAGGAACATGGAATTTGTGTACCATTCTTCCCAGTATCGTAATTATACGATCCGTTGGAGGCTCTGGTTAAATCTCTACTCTAATATGGAGCATCTCGCGTCGGGTAGTTAACGAATTATTTTTGTAATAGTCTTTAATGATCAAAGTAGTTCATAGGCATGTTTTGAATATTTGCGCGTAAGCCCGGATTAGCTGAAATAATCCGCGTAGGCGATTGGCCCATTGGGCCCCACTAGACTTACCGCGAGGGAGCTAGCCCCGACCGGTAAGCCGACGAACCCTCGAGCGTGATTCTTCAATCAGAAAGACAGAAAAAGATCGTATCATTGTATCCAGTACTTGTATCGTTCACGGTAAGCGTCTCGACGCCCAGAAGGACGAAATCTTGAGTACTCTGTGCATAGTGGGCCTTAGTCCGTTTATAGTTTCGTAATTATCCTCCCGGGTTCGACTGAGGAGCAGATCGCGTTTCGCCAGAGGAAAAGATTCCGTGCCTTAGCGTGAACTTTTATATAATCTCTCTCCTTAAGAGTGTTTAGTATCAACGTTATCGGTGACCCTGGATCGTGATCGTAAGAAC
>NW_014333631.1:3641-4694 GCF_000341935.2 Cephus cinctus | reverse complement strand
CCACTCGTGCCGCCGATAGGAGGAAAGGATAATCCTCTATCGTGCCGCCTAGTCGCCGAACGTTCCCTAGAACTCCTGTTATCAGTGGCCCCCGGAGAAGAAATCAGGGCCTACTCTTCGCTGGATCCTGCTGCTCGCACCGAGGACTCACGATCGGCAGCACCAAGAATTCCCGCGCTCAGCTCGGCTCTCTCCGCCTACCTTCGGACTCTAGCGCCTAATGCTTCGTCTCTGGCTACCGTCAAGCGTAGCGCTCCTGTTATCAGTGGCCCCCGGAGAAGAAACCAGGGCCTACTCTTCGCTGGATCCTGCTGCTCGCACCGAGGACTCACGATCGGCAGCACCAAGAATTCCCGCGCTCAGCTCGGCTCTCTCCGCCTACCTTCGGACTCTAGCGCCTAATGCTTCGTCTCTGGCTACCGTCAAGCGTTAGATTTACCTATTCTATATTATTATATTGTGTTATCGCTCTACCGTGCGAATTAGGAATTAATAAGTTATGGAGGGGGGCCCCTAGGGCTCTTCCTCTAGCGACCAATTCCGGCTCGTTCACTTACGTTTGGAGCATCTTAGCTTGTGGTCGCGTATCGAAGTCATTGAAGTGAACAAAGATACCGTGCGAATTAGGAATTAATAAGTTATGGAGGGGGGCCCCTAGGGCTCTTCCTCTAGCGACGAATTCCGGCTCGTTCACTTACGTTTGGAGCATCTCAGCTAGTGGTCGCGTATCGAAGTCATTGAAGTGAACCAAGGGAGCCGAGAACAAAGACGAGCCGGATTCGAACGATTAAGAGATTCTAAAAATTATATTATATTGAAGGAAGGAAGGAAGGAAGTCTGAGGACCGATTTCCTCGATACCGTACCGGATATCTTTGGTGAGCACCTTCCGTTAACTTAATTTTGGAGATCTTGCAAATTTAAGTGCAGTAATCCTGTCTAGGCGCTTTGTCTCGACGGCAACTTTTCTCGCTTACCGGGACTGAATGTCATTCCAGTTCCACTGAGTAACAGGACGATAGTGCCGGATACCGTTATCTTATTTCGTTTTTCT
>NW_014333631.1:2897-3448 GCF_000341935.2 Cephus cinctus | reverse complement strand
TAATTTAGTGCTTTGGAATTGTCGAATATTTTATAAGTTACCGATTATCTTCTCGACCACGTGGAAACACCTAGGGTCCCGGCGTCTCCGGCTTGGCCGTTTCCCGTTGAGTCTGTCTAATTGTTTCTAGCGAATATCTTTTGGGCTTTTCTATTTTTCCGGCGTTATATGTCCCTTTATTATCTTGAATTTTGGACTTTAAATAATTCTTTTCTTTGTCTTATCTTGTTCACATATTTTTCGCTCTCGTTATTAGGAATGGCATCCTCCTCTTTATTTAATTAATATTTCAATTTCTAGAAACTCATAATTATTAGCTTAGTATAATATTTTCGATAACTTACGCTGTTAGTCGAGCGTAGTGACCTTTTTTTTTGTGTAATCGCCCGAGTCGACATTACAGGACGCACTGACTATCAGTGGCGTACCTATTAATTTATTTTTGCCGATCACCCTCTTCTGGTGATAATTTTTTTGAGAGCTTGCCATTTCTTTTAACTAATTTACCTTATTTGTATTACCTGTGTTAATTTATTTAAGTGTATTTTATA
>NW_014333631.1:0-2760 GCF_000341935.2 Cephus cinctus | reverse complement strand
GCGCGGATCCGTCCCGCTGCCGTGTCGTATCGCTACAGGGCCATAGTCCCTCGCTAATTCCGCGTTTCGTTTTAAGAATTTTAGTTTATATAGAATCCTTGAAGAACTTTTTGCTTTGTATTATTATTTTAAGGATTTTGTTATTTGGTTTCGCTTTCGCACCTTATTGAATCTCACTAGCAATTTACTTTATCTTTTCTGCTTTCGACACTTTGTAGTTTGCTGTATGACTTGCATGTCGCTCTTGCTTTTTCTAATATAGCTTCGGTGCGTTCAATTTACTTATTTTCTCTGTTATCTTTCTTTTACCTATTCTCTTTCTCGCATGTCTATTCCTTTTCCCATCTAGCCTCTTGAACGCCACGACGCTCTCCCAGATGAGCTAGCCTCTGAACCGGGTATACCTTTGGAGTTCTCGTCGACCGCTTGATTCTCTCTCTCTCTCGCTTCTATTTCTACTTTTCTTCGCGCTTCTCTCTATTATCTTGGCGGTGTCGCCGTATTCGTGTCTCGCTTGTCTCCCCTATTTGGCGGTGTCGCCGTTTACTACCTTTTCTCTTTCTATCTTGGCGGAGTCGCCGTTTATCGATCTTTCTCTTTTCTATCTGGGCGGAGTCGCCGTTTATCGATCTTTCTCTTTTCTATGTTGGCGGAGTCGCCGTTTATCGATATTTCTCTTTTCTACCTTGGCGGTGTCGCCGTTTATTAATCTTTCTCTCTTCTATCTTGGCGGAGTCGCCGTTTATCGATTTTTCCTCTTTTCTATTTTGGCGGAGTCGCCGTTTACCTATCTGTCTCTTCTCTTCTTGGCGGAGTCGCCGTTCCTACCGTTTCACTTCTCTTCTCTTGGCGTTGTCGCCTTACCTGATTCCTTTTCCCTTTCGTTGTTTCGAGCTTTCCCGCGTTTTCTTCAGAATTTCTAAGATCTCGAGTGCCCTGCACTCGCGGTGTTCTCCCCGGAGACCACCTGGCGCCCAACACTATTTAGTTTATCGCGTATCGGGTCTTGTGAATATCAAAATTTCTTGAGGGAGAATCATACGGCGTTTTGTGTACGGTTCCCTACTTTCCGAATATCTTTTATCGTCTAATTTCTTATTGGGATTTTGTTTTTGGGGAATAACGTCGCAATATATATATATTTGTTTGTTTGTTACGATTGAAACGTTTTACCCGATTTTACCCGATTTTCGCCGGATAACGCTGCCATAAGAGAATCGTGATTTCTTTCCTCTGAATCAGCTGTTTTGTAACACCAAATGCGTTAATTTTTTCATAGTATGCTCCTATTATATTCAATATATCTACCGATGAATGTACTAAATATTTATCCTCTTTTTTAGGTATCTCTTTTATATCACAGCCAGCACGTAGCATTAAATCCGTGTTTTTATTATCAACTGTAAGTGAGTCTATATGTATTGTAACGACGAATCGCACAAATAAATGGCACCTCGAGAAATAATTAATAAAATACTGAATTATTGGGCGCCAGGTATAACCAGAGTTACACCGCTGTCGCCTAAGGACACCCTAGCCAGCTCTTATGCGGTGGGGTCCTGCGTCTGGGAGACAATAATCAAAATCTGAAAGGTAATAGCACCAAGACAACACTAACGGGGCTTTGAGAAATCAAACAGATCTGAGGTTTCGTTTAAAAGCACGGAACCCACAAACGGGCCCGATTTATTGAACATAGGAAACATCAAACGAAATATAACAACAGAAGCTAAAATATAAAATATAACATATAAACATCAGATAATGAAAACGCGTAATAACAGAACACGGTATGGAACAACAGTTCCAAAATAATAAACTCGAGTGGGAACTACTGTCCCTACTAAAATACAATAGTTGCACCGACACAACTAATAAATCCCTGAGATATTAGGGAAACATCAAACGAAATATAACAACAGAAGCTAAAATATAAAATATAACATATAAACATCAGATAATGAAAACGCGTAATAACAGAACACGGTATGGAACAATAGTTCCAAAATAATAAACTCTAGTGGGAACTACTGTCCCTACTAAAATACAATAGTTGGACCGACACAACTAATAAATCCCTGAGGGATTAGGCAAGCGCGAATTCCTTGCTCGGAATTATTTGCTAGAAGGCCGGACACTTCCGACAACAATGCGCGCGTTAGATAATACAAGCGCACCGAAGCTAAGCAATAATATTTACAAAGTCAGCTGACGAGTGGCCTAGTGCCATACTCGCCGGCTCCACAATATTTACAAATTTTGAGCGCGGTAATCCTAACGGTGCTTGACCTCCTGGGAAGTCACCTAATATACCGAATCTGTAAGACAACAATGCGTGTGTTAGATAATACAAGCGCACCGAAGCTAAGCAATAATATTTACAAAGTCAGCTGACGAGTGGCCTAGTGCCATACTCGCCGGCTTCACAATATTTACAAATTTTGAGCACGGTAATCCTAACGGTGCTTGACCTCCTGGGAAGTCACCTAATATACCGAATTTGTAGATTCCCCGCTAGGAATCTAGATCCTTCGCTTGTCGTCAAGCGCGTGTATCCTATCCCGTTACGAGTATTTCCGCAGTTGGAATCAGTTCCGGAGACCTATTTGTCTACTGAAAATATCAGTCAGGAAATACGCAATCCCCTTTCTGCTTTCCTAACACCCACGAATAATACCGGGAGAGATACGTACCATTGCGCGGTACTTACAATACACGACACAAGACCGAAACGATTACGCGTAGCGTGGACTGGATATT
>NW_014333630.1:44798-61701 GCF_000341935.2 Cephus cinctus | reverse complement strand
GTGGTGGGGGTTTGTTGTGACGGCCAGAAGTGGCTTATAACTACTTCCGGGGGGAGCCCCCTCCCAACACTGGAAGTGAGAGCCCTTAGACTCCAGGCCCGGCAGGACGTGCTGGCCGAGTGGACACTAAGACTGGAGGAAAGTGCCGGCTATTGTACTGTGGGGGCGATCCTGGCCAATTGCGAACGGTGGCTGGGGATGATTAACCTTCCGCCTCACGCAGGTGCTCACTGGGCACGGGTGCTTCGGTGAGTACTGTGTAGAATCGAAAGGGAGGCGACGGCACAGTGCCACAATTGCGAGGCTGACCAGGACACCACGCAGCACATTCTCCAGGTGTGCCCCTCCTTCAGTGGGAAGCGCGGAGTCCTAGTTGACCAAATTGGGGAGGAGCTCTCGCTATCCACTGTCATTAAGAGGATGATGGGCAGCGAGCCGGCGTGGAACGCTATTGACTCGTCCTAATGTCTTTATCCTTTCTCAGATGTCACGAGGTTTGAAATTCAAGGACGCAAGTCTCATTCAGAACCCGAGGACACTCAGCACAGCAGATCGGTGGACTAACCCTGTGTCTAACTAGAAGGTATGTTTTCTACAACGGAGGACGTCTCTGACCCGTTGCAAGGTTAGGTAAGGTCAGGTCAATTGTAAGGTTAAGGCTCTGCAGACATTGGTTTTTAGATGAAAATTTGTCTCTCAGACAGTATATCATAATTTTTTTGTATAATTCTGTGATTTTTAAGTGTTTTTTGAGGTTAGAGTTGAACTAAGACCCGTTGGGCCAATTCTGATAACGGATTCAGATTCAGCGCGTCAAATTACATAGGAATACCTCGACCCCAGATCAAGACACTTTTTTTTGTGTGGCTGTGTTACTTTTGTATCGCCGTGTACTGCATAAAATAGGAGGTACTTTTGCCCAGCTCTGCTAAACATCAAAGTGACGCTGAACTCTATTTTACAACTGCGCATGATAGCGTTGATTACAAAAACTTGTCGATAATATATTTTGTTTCAAACTAAACAAATGAAATAGAAAATGAGATGAATTGATCTATTGATCGCTTTAACGAGGAAAAAAAATGCTTTAGGGCAATTCGGAGACTAGAGCAATTGGATTTATTATAACCAATATAATTACTCTAAATTGCGACAAAATCTGACTTGCCCTCGTTGTCTTCACTTATTTCTTTTATCTTATCTCTTTTGATCTTTCTCAGCTTCGTGGCTGGCCCGATATTTTGCAAATCAGAACCAATCCGAGACGGTTGCTTCGAAATCAATTTCCTTCGTGGTCGGATACTGCTCCAAAATCGCTTCTACAAACAAATAATAATAATATGAAAATTGAGGTCTTGAGATTCCAGTTCTTTTTCTCAATCATTCGGGCCTATCTATGTTTAATTATTCACCTTTGATCGTTTTTGTGAGCTGAAGTTCATCGATGCAAATAATATAGCTGTGCTGATTTTGGACCAGGATCCCTGTAACCGACATTTACCGAAACTCAAGCACCTTTAAAGGTGGGTGTCTGTGCTAAGTTGGTAGCATGTGCAACCATAAGTTCGGGAAGTCACGTCATCAAGACCCTCGATTCCAAGAATTTGAGGCGGATTTTGGGAATTTTGCGTCACTCGCGGAATTTCGCACTCGGTTCTGGGAATCCCACTCGATCGAGAATCTTCTAGAATATTCTAGAAGCTTTGACGGTTCATGTCCGTGCTAAATCGTGAAGAATCGCTCCCAGAGCCGGCGACCGTCTCGCAGGACTTTTTGAGGTAGCCCCTTGCCTTCCACTCCGGAGAAGCTTGTAGAGCCTTCTAGAAGTTTCGATGAACCTCCTTCCTCTCTCTCCGACCCGTGTAGATTTCAGTTGTCAATCAATTTGACTTCGAACGTTATCTCGCAGAATTGCACATCGAAGATGCAACCCTCCGGAATACAGCATCACTTCTAGGAAAGTTGTCGGCTGTCGTCAACCGTTCTATTCCAGGAAGCCTCTGTGTGGGTTCGTGCAGGCTTCGAACAGCCGTCTCTATCCCCCCCCTCCCCGTCCTGAAGCTTTCGATGACTCCCCCGACTCCCATGCAGACTTCAGGCGGCAGCCGAACACTGTTTTGATCTTGTTATTCAGGGTATCGAATTACTCGCATAAGATTAGCGTCCTTTTGTGCATTTCCGAAAGCGTGTCGGAAATTTTTTGAGGTAGATTTGGATCACAAAATGCGCAATTCGGGTGGGTGTCTTATTACTCGAACGATGCAAAACAATTCCAGGAAAACCTTGAAACCTTCGTATAAAAGACCCTTCGATGATGCGCAGCGATCATTGTTATTTAAACACTCAAGTGCATTATTACTGTCGTCGAAAAATAAGCGATCCTGCTCCATTTCGAGGAAGTGACACGAAGAGAGACGTTAATAATCTTGTAAAAAGTTGAAAATCAACTAAGAAAAATGGACGTCTCTAAAATTAACAAAGTGAGTCGCTTGGACGCGTTTCTTCCAACAAAAAAATTGACAGAGCTAGAGGTTCAAAAGGAATACAAGATTAGCTGTGTTCGAAAGATTCAAACAAAATACGGAATGAGACATTAATCATTGACATCGATAACAGCTTCTCAACATGTCTACCAGGGAGAATGTCTAAAGTCTTAAAAGACGATAACAATTTATTCTAAAACATGGTGCGTGCTGCTGACAAAGATCGACTTCTCATGGGCTACCTCGATGGGCAGTATAATCAAATTGAGTTTCAATGTTTGTAAACGTTTATACGTATGCTCTTAATACTACTAGGTATGTGAGTTAAATAAATATAAAACTTATTATATCTTTGACAACGTTCTCGATTTCTGGTTCCCTTCGGGTCGCCACCCTGCTCAAAAACTACGCTTTTGGGTTGATTCTTATAGTTACGCTACTGCTCTCGGAAGAATTCGTTATGGTTTAGTTGAGGTCGACATACTAGAGTTTTCCGTGGGGAGATAGTCTCGGCGTACCGAGTTGCCTGGCAGAGGAGAGTACCCGACGGAGACATCTCCACGGACCGACAGAAGCCCGGGAGAGATACCGGCGCCCCGCTGGAGGTGGGCAAAAGGCTGTAGAGCGGGCGAAGTTATAGTTTTGATACTTCTTTCGTACTTGATTCTATTCTATCTATCGCTCTCTTTCTCTCGCACTATTTGCCTGACTCTTACTCCGACCCTCTCTACCTCAACCTAGCAGCCTGAGCGGCCGTGCATTTCCGTAACCGTCTGTTCCCGTTCCTATCTATCGCTCTCTTGGAGGTGGGCAAAAGGCTGTAGAGCGGGCGAAGTTATAGTTTTGATACTTCTTTCGTACTTGATTCTATTCTATCTATCGCTCTCTTTCTCTCGCACTATTTGCCTGACTCTTACTCCGACCCTCTCTACCTCAACCTAGCAGCCTGAGCGGCCGTGCATTTCCGTAACCGTCTGTTCCCGTTCGTGCATCCTGTTGCGTTTTCTGATTTTACGCGGCCTGAAAAATCGACAGGATCCGTTACGTTATCGTCTCTTCTGAAAGGTTCCATCAGAACTCTCGTTTTATTGGATTTGGGTCTGTTCCACCCCAACTCCCAGTTCATACCGGCTCGTCAGTTCGCGGTGAAAAAGGAATTGGCTGGCGTCCGCCTGGCGTGCGAATGCATGAGCGAAGGGTAGACGGCCGAAGATAACGCAGGTTGGTTCTCGAAAATAGTTCGTTCTCGGGTGTTTCGCTGTCGGTGTCGAGTTAAGAAAAAGATATACGTTACAGTACCTACAGACAGACAGAGGTAATGAGTTCACCAATGGTGTACTACAGCGCCTACTCGAGGAGCTCGGTATAGGATTCCACATAGCGCGCAGGCCCGATGTAAAGGCCGCTGTCGTCGAATGCTACAATCGTACTCTGAAGGATCGTATGGGGCGTTACTTTACACATAGAAACACGCGACGCTACATAGATATTCTTCAGAGCCTTCCGGAATCGTACAACAGGGCGCGTCAGGTCGCGTATTTCGTGGAACATATACTGACGAGGTTCAGACAACGTGCTTTTTCTGCAAACCGTTATGGCGAGGGAGATTATAAATTTTGATGAAACCCTCTTTAACTCTCCATACGAGGACTTGCCGCCGAATCGTAACCATTACGAAGGCAT
Organism: Cephus cinctus; assembly: GCF_000341935.2. Classification (NCBI taxonomy): domain Eukaryota; kingdom Metazoa; phylum Arthropoda; class Insecta; order Hymenoptera; family Cephidae; genus Cephus; species Cephus cinctus. Next base: position 57,535 of record NW_014333630.1, on the reverse strand, counting down.
CATTCACGCCTCTAAGGAATCACGAGGGCCGTTTACCTGTGCTCTGAAGAACGCCTTATGCCTTGAATTCTAGCTTCGGAATAACAGACCGCATATATGAACACGCTATACCTTTACCTCGGTCTTCGCAGTATATCGGCGCACACGACGGGTGTCTACGCAGCTGATAAAATACCCCGAAACTGGCCGAAACCCGCTGCCATTGTCGCCAACACGGACGATCATACGAGACCGGCAGTGCATTGGGTTGCCATGTACGTGGAGGCCGACGGATACAGGTACTACTTTGACAGCTCCGAGTTATCACCTCTGAATCAACAACTCGTATCGAGACTCCGACGAAACTGTCGATCCTTCCGATGATATAGTCAGCAGCTTCAGAGCGAGACGTTGACGATGTGCGGCTAGTTCTGCATGATGTTTTTATACCACCTCTCCTGCGGCTTCGGAATTTGCACGTTCTAGAATATGTTTAGTGCTGATTTGCGGAAAAATAATAGAATTGCCCGACAGTACTACAATGCGTTTGTTCGAAAGAAGTATTTGGCGGATTGACGGTACGCACAGGACAATAAGATCTACGGCGACGTTGGTGGTGGTAGGATACAGGATTCGTGGTATAAATCGGGTTACACATGTTAAGGCTTTTTTTTTAATGTATCTTTATTATAATATTATTTAAAACAAAGAAGCAGTAGCGATAATTACTGCGGTATCATTTCATCACGTTCTAAATAAATCTCTACTAGAGGAGTCCACAAGGAAAGTCGATTATAAAGCGAAAATGCATATCGTCGTAAGGCTATAAGTGTTGTAAAGAATAAAATGCTTAAATTATTTTGGAAAATTACTCTAAAAGCAGGTAGCGAATCGTGTCAACAATACGCTAATGATCAAAAATGTATTACACCCGATAGCTTTATAATATATATAATTTTTCTTACAAAACACCGGGTTCTACTTTCCCTGGTTATACCTACCTCCTTAGGCTAATTAAAAATGTTATCGACCGGGGGTCACTGCATAATTACCGCCCGTGATACGCCCCTGGGGACATGCAACGCCGCTACTAAGGGCTTCGGGCCTTAGGACCAGGTCCGTATAGTGCGGAGACTCCACATAGGTGAGGGGAGTGGAATTGCCATCTGGGGCGCAGGTTAAAGACCTCATCACATAAGCAAGGAGGTGGCACCGTAATGCCATGTGGGAGGGACCGGAGCGCGGTGCATTCTATGACTCATAGGGATATGGGTTCTTTGTGACGGCCAGGAGTGGTTTGTATCTATTTTCCTATAGTATATTATGTCAAGACTACCATGTACAAAGTTTCTGAACGAAATTCATAAACGCATACATTTTCTAACGAGGTAAGCTAAGCGAGGTCTGCTCTAGATAGTTGCTGAGAGTATAATAGCAGCGGTCGGGCCTTCGAAATAATAACTGCGTGACACAAACTTACTTGTGATTATTGTCGTATGGTCCAGGAGTAACTGATTAACACTAGACTCTCGACGGGTATTCTGTAGCCGAGCGCATGTTCACCGTTATGTATTTTTTGTTGTTTTAAAGTAGAAAGCTGAAAGTTTTTAGCTTTTATTCAATTGTTAAACTTAAATTATACTCGTACAGACCCCTATAATATGAAATTATGCACTCGAGTACCAATTGTACCTATCGGGAGTTCTAAATATGCAAGACCTCCAGGAATTCTAATGTTAATGGTAATTAGTATAAAAAATTAATCCATATACGTTAACTCAAGATTGAAATAAAACTTTGAAGGCATGTTCGTCAAAACGCGTTATTTCTTACGCGCGCCACTATCAAAAATGTAATTATTGGCTAAATTTATAATTTTTATTTTTGCGGGATTCTATTCGTAATAATATTCAGTCTGCCTTCATCCACGAAAATTAATTTTTAAACAATAAGTTTTTTTGTATAAACATTTATGTAATATAGCCGGGTTTCCGGCTCGCGCCCGATATAATTATAATGATTAATTCAGAGGACCGCTGGGGAGCGCTAGAGGGCTAGAAATTTTCGAAAAATTAGCAGTTCTGATCGAGAATCGATCCGATATCTTCGGATTGCCAAAACCGAGCACTTACCACTTTGCCACCGAACCCACTGTCCGACTTCATAAGTCCTATGTATTTATTTATTGGTTATTCCAAGGTGGTCTCCTTTTTGGCTCTGTAATGCCACGTTACAGTACATGAAAAAACCTGTTTTCCGGAATACTTCTTTTTAAACATGTACCAATCATATTCTAATCGTTTTTAGCGGCCATAATGGATAAGGTCATAACTATTGATATCAATTTTAAGATATTCTTTTGTTTTTTCACCACAAACGATTTTGTATCAAATTCTGATGGCGTCCGTGAAGCATTCTTATTTTATTAGCGGTGCTGTAGACGCTGTATATCGATGAAAAAAACATTAAAAAATCAATGAACAAAATTTATTAGCAATCTCAATTTATAGAAAAATAGGGCCTATAAATTTTCGTACCATATCTTGTACAGTTTTCACTCACAATATTCATAAAAATCACCATTTTTTAATGTTTTGATTGGGAAGTACCTTTAGAAAATAGAGTGCTGAAGAAAGACTGTTACTATTCTCCATGCGGTATTTGCTGTCTCCATAAATAAAGAATATTACAGATATCATTGTTAATTATCACATTTTATTATCAATACTATCATCAAGTAGCAAGACATATATTTTTATTGCATTTAACCATAACATATCAGTAATTATCATTAATAATACAAATATCTTGACTTTCAAAACGATCGATTACAGACTTCACTCACAGTATTTTTTATCCAATAATTATTAGTTCTGAAATATCCCATAATATAACAATTCAAATTATTTTGATGATTCAAATAGGACTGATTAGTCTGATCTTTTATTATTATTTTTAGCACTTCGACTATCATTTTCGTTAATAATATTAGACCTATGGTCTAATAGATTGTTCCTGTTGCCAGGGTGCATTTTCATTTTGTTGTCCGAAAAATTACAATGGCTTGCAGGAAATAAATAGTTGGAATGCTCTGTAAATGTCGATAATGGATATTGCGTATTCGTTATCGATTTTGACCTTGAAATGGAGGATGATGATATTGTCGATGATGGATCTAACCATTCTTGATTATATCGATGAGAATAATCTAAGAACGCTGCGAAATTCTGTAAAATTGAACAATTTTACATTAGTCAATACCAATACATCGGAAAGTTTATATTGCCCAATAAAAAAAACATACAAAAGTAATAGATGTATCTAATACAAAAATATTGTTCACCACGAGGATATTAAGTATCCCCATAAAAATATTGTTGAATAAAAATGTCACTCGTAATATAAATGTTTTTAAGTAAAAATTTAACTATACAATATTTTCCAAAGGTTAACTTCATGAAGGTACTCACAAATGAAAAGTAATATGTATACAGGGTGTCTCACCGAAAGTGCACACCTCGATTATTTCCGTTACTATTGAAGATACGGGAAAAAGTTTCAGACAAAAGTTGTATGGTTTCAAGGGGGTCGATTTTTCATCCAAATGTTTTTTTTATATTCATTTGATTTCAGGAACAGCATGTTACGTTTTTTTTGTTTTTTTTTTTTAATGGAACATCATTTGCTGTTATTATAAGAAAATGTAGTCAGTTACTTCTTAACATTTTAGGATCTTGCAGACTAAAATCCACCCAGCCATGTCCAAGTTATTGAGAAATGAATTTATTGAACAATTATCGGTTGCAGCGCCACTAGAACATTTAGGGTTCACGCGCTTAATTACGCAACCAAAGATTTTTATTAAAAACTTTAAATAAATTCACTTCTCAATAACTTGGAAATGGGTAGATGGATTTTAATCTGCAAAGTCTTAAGATGTTAAGAAAAAAACGAGCATTTTCTTATACTAACAGAAAATGATGTTTAATTGAAAAAAAAAACAACCCGGAAGTTGAAACTTTCAATTTGCTTCCTCCGAATTGTAGGTAGTATGCGAAGTCCCTATATGAGTGTTGAAAATTAAGTAAATTTAGTTTAGTCATATAGGAAGGTGTGTGTATATATGACTGAGCGATACTAAGCGGGCGCAAAGGAGCTGCGCGCGAGCGATGCACAACAGAGGCGTGAGCACACAGCATTCGGCTTCCGCTCGTGACGACACGCGGTGCCCAGGACTCCGGGTAATGTAAAATAGTATAAAATAAAGACCTAGTATTAAATAAGTACATCGCATAACGTGTCACCTTTATTCAATGACCTAACAAGCACCTCGTTTTTATTAACAATGAGGAAGCATTTTCATTTTTTTAAAAAATCTTTGGCTTCCTCATAGATGAATCTTCATTTACTACCGACGATTCAGAGGAAGCAAATTACAAAATTTAAATCGTTAGCTTCCTCATATAAGCATTTCAAAATTGAAAAACTTGAATATATGTAGAATCAGATCCGTTTTGTCGATCCCCGCGAAATTTGATACATATCACGGCTGAATGATGTTCTATACTTTTGGAAAGTTGGAGCTCAATCGGTCAAAGTTGACGGGAGTTATATTGATAAAGGTGATTTTTTGAAAAATTCAAAATATCATAAAATCAAAACTTTTCGATGAATTCGGTTCAAATGCAATACCAACCAACCTTGGATGTAAATCTCTTAATTAAGAACTATTTAGACGAGTATCACAAACACACAAACACACAAACACACAAACACACACACACACACACACACACACACACACACACACACACACACACACACACACACACACACACACACACACACACACACACACACACACACACACACACACACACACACACACACACACACACACACACACACACACACACACACACACACACACACACACACACACACACACACACACACACACACACACACACACACACACACACACACACACACACACACACACACACACACACACACACACACACACACACACACACACACACACACACACACACACACACACACACACACACACACACACACACACACACACACACACACACACACACACACACACACACACACACACACACACACACACACACACACACACACACACACACACACACACACACACACACACACACACACACACACACACACACACACACACACACACACACACACACACACACACACACACACACACACACACACACACACACACACACACACACACACACACACACACACACACACACACACACACACACACACACACACACACACACACACACACACACACACACACACACACACACACACACACACACACACACACACACACACACACACACACACACACACACACACACACACACACACACACACACACACACACACACACACACACACACACACACACACACACACACACGCACGCACGCGCGCGCGCGTTTGGAACATTTTGAACATGGTGACGTGAACATCTCGAAAAAAAAATTACCCACCATCATATAGCTTTCTCTATGAGGAAGCACAAACATGTAACGTGCTGTATCTTGAAATCAAAAGTATATAAAAAAAAATCATTTAGACGAAAAGTCGATCCCCTGAAACCATACAACAATTGTCTGAAACTTTTTACTATATCTTCAATAGTAATGTAAATAATCGAAGTATCTACTTTCGGTGAGGCACCCTGTATATTTAACTAAAGTACAAAAGTATGCGCAAAAACATGAAATATGAAAACATGAAATAGGGTGAAGAATGTTGAAGAGAAGTATAAGATAATTTTCTAAACCTACTGGCGTTACATCTGTTGGTGATAGAAGACGCCCTGTACTCAACCAATAACAGTCATCCGGTATAATTTGTAAAAAATCATCATCACCAGACGTAGCGGATTGTACTGCCGTATTCGGGGCTAAGAAGCACTGGGAATTGGACGGGAACGGGAAAGCAGTGGTAGATAAGAAGCCATCTCGACTACCCTAAAAAATATATATATTTTTGGATAAGATAATTCAAGTTTTATAGCGGTCAAAAAGAAAATGTGTTTCTTTATTAAGAAATCAAAACCGGTGAAACCCGTGTCAGGTCGGATGTGTCATTGAGAATTACGTTGGACACAATGATATACTATATACGATTCTAGATTCAAATGTGAGATAAAAAATTAAAATAGTATAAAATTAACTTGTCTCTATTAGGTAATTATTTAATCCCTTGTGGAAATATACTTTCATGCATACAGGATATTCATATTGCCACTAAATCCACTAATCCTATGTAGGCCAAGTAAAGTCGTCAATAGTTAATCAAATTTTGCAATGTAATTTCTACTAAAAACCCGTATTAATATACAGAGTGTTCGTTATGAAACGCACTGTAGTAACATCGTTGTATTCCTTGTGAAATTCTAATGAATACGTGTATTTTCATTTTTTATTTCACATATCCAAATTTCGAGATAATCAAGGTTGAAGTTGCAGTAATGCGACCAATCAGAACGCGTTTAAACGGAGCGTAGATGACGTCCACAGTCAGCCCGCAAGGCCTGCTTACAGTAAGCCAATAATACTAAGAGTATCGTCTCTTGTATCTTACTCAATTACATGCAGATTAACAGGGGCACAACGACGATACTCTTAGTGTTATTGGCCTAGTGCAAGCAGGTCTTACGAGCTGGCTCGCGACGTCATCTACGCTCCGTTTAAACGCGTTCTGATTGGTCGCATTACTGCAACTTCAATCTTGATTATCTCGAAATTTTGATATATGAAATAAAAAATGAAAATACACGTATTCATTAGAATTTGAAAAGGAATGTAACAGTGTTACTACAGTGCGTTTCATAACGAACACCCTGTATATATGGAAATGTCACTATTGTATAACTTTCAAAACGATTATTATTAATTCTACTTTTCCAACCTATTCCACTGATCCGTTAAATGAACTAAACATATCCAATGTAGTCCTATACCACCTGGGGATTCATTGTAGGAAAAGTAATGGTAACGATATACAGAGTTATTCACGGCAAACGCACTGGAAGAAGTTGGCTGCGAATAGGTAATTCGATCATTCAGAGCAGTGCACCAACATTAAAAAATGAAAGTTATATAGCTCGCAGTTACCCATACGCAGATATGTAACGAATGACGTTTCGTGCAGAAATAGGTTGTTTACAATAATCACATCTACCGAACGACTTATTCTCCTGTATGGTCAGTAGAAAGATCAAGTTTTATTTAAATTGTCAACAATAACCTATCACCGCTGTTCGTTCTCCTTTTACAGATAATGAAATGTAATATTATTTTACTGCAGCACGTATAATTTTGATATAATTTCTTTAAAAAATTGCATGTATCTGCGACCTTCCATGTCCAAGTTACAGAATCCTCACCAATCCTGGATCCTTCCAAAAATACGTAAGAACGAAAAATGAACTAAGAGGAAAATGCAAAGACATGAATTGATCAAGATAAAAACATGAAATTGACCCTGGTCCACTCACTGTCCTTCATCCCACTTGCAGAGAATCATCAATAAGACTGAACATTCTCAGTCGCCAATTTGAAACTAGGTATTCCTAGAACCCGGAACAGTCCTAATACACCACCTGAAAGACCTGTTATTCAACATTCCTGGCGAGTCCTACTTCCCCTAAAATACATTTTTAACTTTCCTAAACTTATTTCAACGTTGTACTTATTCTTTGCACCCTTTCAGATACTCATTAAGTATCCACAAATTGGATTTGGTGTCTAGTTCTAAATAGATGGAATAGGATTAGGTACGAACGATATCTTATTATAGTATATATATTGTATGGGGTTTCACATTAGCTTATGTTAGGTTTGTTTAGGTAAAGTTAGGATAGGGTGGAATGTTCCAATTTCGGAGACTGGGTAAGTTAGTGGATAAGTATACCGTCGGGGAGCCAGTGGAACGAGTAAGCCCGACTGAGCAGAATATTAAATGTTTGAAAAGGTTCCATCAGATAAAGATAACTCACAATATCAAATAATGACTGATGGTAGATCGCTAAGGAGGCAAAAATTCGCAACTCTGTCCAATTGGGCCTGTGCGCAACTGGGCTTCACTCTTATTAGGGTTGTCATGTTAAACAAAGTGAACTTTGTACCAATGAAACCTAATTATTTCATGTAAATAAATTACAGAAAGTAGGATTTCATCCGTAGCTTATCAATTTTAAGATTTTATCCTGTATTTCGTTTCATTCATCAAGCTATATTGCACAAAATTAAACTGTCAAACAAAATAAATTAGCCCTATGTCTCAGCAAGACGTAAATTTAAACTATAATACTTATCAACAGAAAACTTACTCACTGTGATAAATCGGATTCCTTGGAACTAAATGACCTTATAAAAAGAAGAAATCATTATAAATTATAATATATTATAATTTGTGACGTGCTGGGCAGATTATTACCGCCCAGAGTGCGCGCAAACTAGCTGTCGCAATGCCACGGAAAAGGGGGAACGCAAAAGAAAGGGGAACACGGTGTAAAGTAGAAAAACATATAATTAATAAAGTCAAATGCCAATACAAAGAAGAAGAGAACAGAAACGAAAAGATGCTCAAAAAGAAATTAGAATGTGCGCAATGTAATAACGCAAAAGACGCAACTCTAGACTAACACGTAATCAAAACAATACACGCGGGTGTTCGCTCGGGAGCACGCGGTGTCAGAAGGGACCTTTAAACGGGCCGGTGGGAAGGAGGGGCTCGGTATTGGGGCAGGGTATTGGTCCTTTCCGCTGGCGGACCTTCCAGGGCCTCGCGGGCGGGTGGCACGGCGCTGGCTTCGCCGGTGCGCGGGCTGACTGTCGGGCACCGGGCAACATGGCGGCCTCCAGGCCTGTCAAAATTCCTCCCGGGCACATCCGCGGTTTCGGTGAGAGAGGGCTCCACTGCTGTCACACGGGCCTCTTTACTACCCGTGTGACGGAACTGCACCGGGGCTACATCTCTGTGGCGATGGTGGCGGTTGGCGGGAATCATCCCACGGGAGTCTCGATCAGCTGTTCCTCCTCTCCATGCCATCCCTGCCCTCCGTTGCCTCGGCAACGTAGCCACTCTCGCGGTCCATCCAGGGATGTGTCCTCGTAGATGGTCCACGGTAGCGGTCCTCGATGATGGTCCTCAAGCCAGTGCCCTACGGGGAATGGTGACAGGGAGGGAAGGGTGGAGGGGAGGGATCTTATCCTAAATACAATAGACCTAAAACACTAAATAGACGCAATAAACAGTGATTCCCAATACCGTACGCAATATTCGTGCTCGAGGCCAGTGGTGCCCTCGAGCCAAGTGGTGGGGAGGAGTTTATTGTAACATTTTTGTTACAAATTATACAATAAAATAGATATCTAGAGCAGAATGGAAAAAGATTACAGCTTGTATTGTACATCCCCGCGTAGAAATTTCTTAGGGCTTGCCTAACCAGGATCAGGCCCCGATCAGGCAATGTCACAGCTAACCCTATTACGGAAAGCCTGACTTGACCCGTATCAGGCAATTTCACGGAAACCCCTATTACGGAAAACCTGACTTGGCCCGCATCAGGCAATTTCATGGCAAACCCTATTATGGAAAATCTGCCTTGGCCGTAGTCAGGCGTTATTAAGAGCTGCCGTATTAGATGTAAAATCAGGCAACACTGAAATCGCCCTAATATGAAACTATACATATACTGTAACCTTATTCGCACAATTCGGTTCTCCGGATCGTGCCAAAAAGGCGGGTTCGAGCCAGAATCGACTGTTAGGAATTTAGGAAAAATATCAGGTGGAACAAATGAAAGTGAGATTTTGTTTTACAAATTACAAAAGAAAATATATTGCCCTACAACGGAATACAAGAAGCGTTAGTGCAGGTCCAGCCTAGAGAATGCTGGATGTTAGTAAGCGAAGAATAGATATAAACTTAAGCGGACAGTAAGAATGATTATAAATGGTATATACAACAGTTTAGTAATCGGACAGTCAATTACCTATACGATATATCTGACTCGTTAAAATATAAGCGTCGTGCTGTTGAGCAATTTTCCACAAGGGAACTCGTGATCACAGGTAGACGTGGTTCTATCTAAAAACAACGTTGCTATCTTGGCGAGATGAGAAGTTTCATTCGCAAAGTAGCTACTTGTGCAAGTCTTTAAACAATGTTATGATGGCATGTATAGCGGAAACGGCACAATGATCAAATGTGTCAAAGTGACGGCCCAACTGATATGCAGAGATTGAATCTATCTGGCAGAAGAGACGGTTTGCTCCCTACCCAAGACGGTTTTCTCGATTACAAGAGTAGAAGTACCTCTAGAAATGATGGTCAAGTCGGACGGTTTGCCCGCTTGCCCGAGACGGTTTGCTCGTTTACTTTACTAAAGGTAACCTAGCCAGCTCAGGTGATAGAATGCTCGAGTCGCGCCAGGGGGCCTGAGAGGCGCGGAAGAATTCAGCGTCGCGATGCCTACGAATTGTTATTACTTGATATTTAAGGTTATTCGGGTTAGCGGGATCTTATTATTACTGCGATACGAATATCCTCGGATGTATAGGCTACAATACATGTAATACAACCACCGGCCACCAGAGGGACAGGGATACCCGCAAGCAAAAGTGGGTCACTGACCCGATAAGCTCCAAACTTTATAGAATTCTGAAAAAGAGACCATTTTACTCAGGTGTTAATTTCGCGTCGAACTGTAATAACCGTGTGCTACAATTCAGTTACACCCTGTATATTTACATTAAGTTCGTGTAATATTAAAGACCCCTGCTTCCATATATTTATATATTGATACCAAAGAAGAAATAATATTATAAAACATACACTCACATATAAGCGGGAAATATTATTATTACTTCTAAGTGTTTCTATATATGTATATAACGATAATATTTAAAATCCCAATCAGTAAACAAAAAGACAATAAAATATATTCACGGCTTTGCATTGTACTAACCTTCCCGTAACAAAAAAAAATATATATAAAGTAATTAGGGCAACATTAAAACGGCCCGGTCAGGCATCCTGATCAGGGCCATATGTGACACAACGTTACAATTCGAGTCAGGGCGTGATCAGGCTGCCCTAAGAGTGCCCTATTGAGGCAGTCAGGCAACCTGATCACGACATTTTCGACGACGCAATATATTTTTCTGATTAGCGACATCATAATGCATTTATATTTTATATCTATGAAAATATAGATTTCAGTGCTTAGAGCTTCTATGTCCCGTTGAACAACAAAAACTTGTGATATCCCCCAAAAAACACTTACGTGTAAAAAAACTACGCCAAGTACAGGAGTGCTGTGTATTCCTCTAATAAAAAGTATTGATATCAGATTATGGAGGCCACGTACATAAGTCACTACATGATTGCCTATTATATGATTTAGCACTGGCTCATCATTTTAATTATATTTTCAAAATTTCTTATAACGTTTTCACTACTCTTTTACATTACTACTACTTCCTGTAGTTGATTATGATTTAATGGTAATTTAATAATGAATAAAACTGTAGATAATTCCTTATCGAGTACTACTTGGCGTGTCCGTGCATTTCTTGATATAGATTTGCGCTCATTATGCCAGTCATTAAATTCAAAACCAATGTCAACTTTCTATATAGAGCATATTAACAATAACTCGTCAATAATAATCATGGTAAAACCTTAATAACAAAAAAATGATGTTAGAATACTATTAGTACGTTCAAAGTAAGTACTTTGGAATTCCTGAAACGGACCCGCCAAGTAGTACTTGATAAGGAATTATCTACAGTTTTATTCATTATTAAATTACCATTAAATCATAATCAACTACGGGAAGCAGTAGTAATGTAAAAGAGTAGTGAAAACGTTACAAGAAATTTTGAAAATATAATTAAAATGATGGGCCAGTGCTAAATCATATACTAGGCAAACATGTAGTGACTTATGTACTTGGTCTCCATAATCTGATATCAATACTTTTTATTAGAGGAATACACAGCACTCCTGTACTTGGCGTAGTTTTTTTACACGTAAGTGTTTTTTGGGGGATATCACAAGTTTTTGTTGTTCAACGGGACATAGAAGCTCTAAGCACTGAAATCTATATTTTCATAGATATAAAATATAAATGCATTATGATGTCGCTAATCAGAAAAATATATTGCGTCGTCGAAAATGTTTAATGGCATATAAATATAATTTGTAAGTCCCTTTTTTTTAGAAATGCATAAAGATATATACAAATTCTTAAAGAAAATGTAATCTTCAGTGCATATAAGCGTCATTAATGGTATCCAGCTTGTTGAAGCCGTATAGTAAACGTAAGAGAGGAAAGTGTGCTGGATTATTTACGAACCTCAGGCCGTGCGAACAACAGAGAGGATACTATTGTTTGAGCGAAGCGCCAAAGCGTTGCTCGTTGCACACTTTTGACCCTGAACTTCCACGTCTAACACCTAGATGCAGGAAACTACGGAGCGGAGCACCTGGACACCCTGGATTTCCATATCCAGTACCTAGATACAAGAAACTACGGAGCAGAACACCTGGACGCCCTGGACTTCCACATCCAGTACCTAGATACAAGAAACTACGAAGCGTAATACCTGGACACCCTGGACTTTTACATGCGACACCTAGATACAGGAAACTACGGAGCGGAACACCTGGACACCCTG